>NW_022060145.1:2415000-2538170 GCF_007364275.1 Archocentrus centrarchus
TTTTGCTTCAGTGAACGCTAGCTTTGCTCACTGATTAGTGCCTTATTCTATCATTTACTGCATTACACATTTCTTACAGCAGTATCTGGCAGACACAGAAATGTTGGACAGCTTTTGTTCTGAGGGTTTGGAGGGAGTCCGCCTGTGTGTGTTGACTGTGCGGCTCTTTTAGAGAATAAATGTCCAAATCCTGTAATAGTAGACTTGTCCCAGTCTTGCTCCTGTTATGTGGAACAGCTCCCAGTTTGGGTTGGGTGCCTTTTCCTTTTTCTTCCTGTACTGCTCTTCATGTATCATTTGCTGTTTGTCATTTCTCATCTTTTCTCTTTGTTCTTCTCTCAAAACTACAAGTAGGCCCTGACAACCTCCCTTCCTGAGCTCGGTTCTGCCGGAGAAACCGAGCTCAGGTTGTACAAACTTTTCACTCGAGGAGAAAAGTTTGTACAACACAGCTGGTCATGACCTTACTATGTAAACTGGTGGCATATATTATGATCTGGCTTGGCAGTATAAAAATGTAATTAAATAAATAAAACGGGTTTGGATATGCAATCGCTCGCTTGCGTGCAAGATCAGTTCCTTTCAGGTTTTGGTGTTTTCACAGGATTGAATGCAGAAAACTGCTGTGTCACTTCAGTTCATTTCAGTATTTGGTTGGGGGTTTTTTTTGTTGTTGTACTGTTTTGTTTTTTTTAGATGCTACATCTGTGTTTTAAAATTGTTGATGACTTTTTCATAATTTGCTTAAGTTTTGCCTATTTAATTGCATTATCTTAAACTACAGTCCACTGGGATCGCAGGGGTACTGTCCACTATGGTTGCCTGACGTTAAGACTTAACCCTCTTCACTTAACATTAGGCGACCAAATATGGTTTGTTTTTGTGCATGCATGCCCCCCACCCACCACCCTCCCACCCCCACTCCTCAACAAACAGCCTGCAGCTGATAAAAAAAAAAGACAGAGCCGTCAAACAGAAGGAATTTAGCCCTGTTTGAACTCTGGCTCTTCGCTTCCACTTCAGATCAGACTAACCGCTGTCTATCAGGAAGTGTTGCAAAACTGCAACACCACCTGCGCTTTGTAATGGTGAATTGCACTAGTTATCCATTTCTAAACACAACACACAGCAGAAAAGCACATACCGATAGAACATGTGGAGATCTGGAGTGACGCTGGTTGGTGACCAAGAGCAGTTGGTTTGGGTGGGGGAATGGACGTAGCAATGAAAATCCATCACCAGATCTGGGAGCAAGAGAAACACACAAACACATACGGCTTAATAATCAAATACATAGACAGGAATTTGTTCAGCGTACGGCTCAAAAACATTTTTGACAACAGAGCTGAGTCAGTGGCGGTCAGGATGAGCTTACCTGGGTTTGTTTCACTGATGACCAATGGTTTACTCTCTGAGTTATTACATTTACTGCTGATAGACACATTTAGAACGCCTCCTTCCATTTCCCTGTGCAGCTTCATAAAATTATTCAACTAATAAGAGAAAAACAGAAGAAAAAAAAAACTCATGTGAGTGACCCATTCCTAACACTTTATCTATCAAACATGTGCTCCCACACCATCAGGGGAAATTGAGGGTACAGTCTCTTGCTCAGAGACTCTCTGACATTCACACTGTAGAGCCAGGGATAAAAAAAAAAAAAAAAAAAAAAAAAAAAGCCTGCTTTTGTTTGTTTTTGATAGCTTTTTAAAAGAAAAGTTTGACTGCTATGTATTATCTAATATCATCGAGCAAGCATTAAAATAAATCCATGATCCCAACCCAACAGCACAGAAAGCAGTTTAACATTTAATTCCTGCTTAATGGGGACCTGCTCTTTTCATTTTAAGAGCCATATTTATTTTCATATTTGGACACTAGTGTAACTTTGCACCAGGTTAAACCCTCCTGTCTTCAAAACAACCATACTTCTTTCTGGCATAGGCTCAACAAGGTGCTCAAAACGTTCCTCAGAGATTTTGACATGATGCTATTCAATTTTTTTCAATTCAAATGTATTTATATACCACCAAACCACAACGGTCACCTCAAGGCAGGCACTGAGTTGTAACCTTTCGTGTAGTCAATCCAAGCCACATTCAGATTGGTCTATCAATCAGTGGCTGCTGCTGTGCCCTTCAGGTGTTATTACCAGTGCCATTCTGAGCTGTGCCTACTGAGCTCAGTTGCTATAATCCCAGATAGGAGCTTCCATGTTGTAGAGAGGCAGGTAATCGGCCGGTATTTTGATGTGTTGTGCCCTTGTAGGAATCCTTCACGATGAAGGTTGTTCTGCCCTGTGTTTGTCGGTCTTTGTGATTGCCTGCTGTTAGCACCCCCCTTATTTGCGCTGCCAGGCATTCATGGAGTGCCATTAGCTTCTTCAGCCAGTAGGTGTGGATCATGTCAGGTCCTGGTGCTGTCCAGCTCTTCATTCTGGAGACTCGTTCGATGTCTGCCAGCCGATTCCATGCACAACATCAGAGGTCTCGGTCCAGAAAAGTGCAGTCCCAAGAGCAGCCAAGAGACTGCACAGAACCCTCAAACCCCCGGGCCTCTGACAGAGGACCGGGAGTTTGAGGGCTTGATGAGGAACGCACAGGGCAGCTGGTGAAACAGTTAAGCTGTTACACAACAGAATCCTGACCTCAAACTCCCAGTCCTCGGACAGATGTCCCAAGCTTAATCCTGGTGGTTATCTACGCAAAATTTAGAACTAATGCAAACCTACTTTTCATATCTGAAAATGTTTTCCAGCAGTTTGCAAATAGTGAGCCTCTACTTGTACTCCCTTAGCAGTAGCCATCTTTCCAAGAGTTAATACCACTGATGCAACACTCACTTCATTAGCTAGTGTGACAAATGACACTTTCTGTAAGCACAGTGAATACATGAGCTTCTAAACAAAGTATAGACACATATAAGCATACTTACAGTTTTTGAGCTTCTTCCAGAATTTGTAACCACTATATACTTGCACCCTTTATGATTCCTTGGTGGTAGCCAGGACAATGCGTGATCAAAGTCATCAATCCTTGACAGGGACACATTTCGCGGTGGTAAGACTTGACCTTAGTGAAGAAAGAAAGGACAGAAAGTCAGTCTGCTTACGTGGAATGAGGATTGTTGGCTTTTGCTGTGGAGCTGTGGACTCTGCAGGAGCAGCAGATTTTTGCCAAAAAAAGACGATTTATATGGCTCACCAAACACGCTGCTGGTCTGAGTCAGTCACCAGGGAAGAAAAAAAATCCTTCCCTAAAGGTTTAGGGAACATTCATACTTCCCTGTATCTGTCTGGTAGGCAGTGACCAGTGGGTCCATTCTGCCGTGTTTCTGTCTTTAGCAGATCTGATCCTGATTTGTATGAAAAGATATCATGGCATTTAAAAATGTCTGATTCCTCTGGTTTCTGTCACATTAATACAGTCAGAACACGGTGTATGGAGATATTAACATACGCGTGAGCCGAGAAGTTTTACATGCAGGTTTTATACAAGAGACGCATTTTCCCCACAGTTTGCTCGGTGTACACAGTCCGAGTTTACCGCTGCGTTAAATAACGGCGAGTACCAAGCGTGACGTCACATGTGGGAAACACCGTAATGGATACGACTGTGGGAAGTGGGGAAAAGATGTCAAAGAAACAAGACAACAGCAGCAACAACAAAGCCAGGTAAATGTATTCAAGCGTGAATGTGTAAATCTTACCATGATTGTATTCAACCGTTAGAAACAGGCAGCTTAAAAGCAACAAACTTGGAAACATCTTGTTTATCCCGTGACTTCAGTTTTACTCCTTAAAGTTTCTGTTTTCCTCAGCCTTTAATGTGAGAAGCGCAAAAAAACAAAAAAACAAAAAAAAGTAGTGCCGCTCTGAAATGGGGTCCCCTGGTGCCCAGACTATTTGGCGGTTACGGTTTTTCAGAGGAGAAGAGAGAGAGGTCTGCCCGTGTCTTAATTCTGCTTTCGCTTCCAGCTTCTCTGAGGGGACGGCTCTGAAAAACGGTGGAAGGCTGGAAGTGGGTGTTGCGTTTCCTCCTTTCTCGCAGACGCGTTGACGCACGCACTGCGTTTTTCTTGTTTTCTTTATTTTTCTTTTTTTTTTTTAGTCATCTTTTTGTGACACTAAAATAACTTAGTTTTCCACAACTACAATTGTTTTTTTGTTTTACAAAATCTCTGAACCCAAACCCCAGTTTTCAGTCTAACAAACAGGGACGTAACCAAAGTATGTGAGTGTGTGTGTGTGTGTGTGTGCGTGCGTGCGTGCGCGCGTGCTGTTGTAGTAGGCGGTGGAGGTGGTTGTATTATGGAAAACAGAAGAATCACTGAGTGTTTCATGGAGTGGAAATGTGTTTAGACCTGCAAGTAGACTGTTAATAGGTGGAGATTGTTTTTGCTAATAAAGAAACTCTTTGTTGGCAAACTACTTTAAATGAGCTATACAGACAAATTCACAATACACAGAAACTTTGCTTTTTTTTAACTCTTTCCTTCAGTATCTAATTGTTTTTAAATGCAGAAAAAAAAAAAGTTTCTCTTAGACAAAAGTATGTTTATTGATGGGCTGTTATAGCAGAAGTTCAGCATGAACTCTCTAGATGTCATTTTGTGAAAAAAAAAGGTCATTTTCTAACAGAAGCATGCCAGCACAGCCTAACAACACGCTTACATTGGGCTCTGTGGCTCAGTGCCAGGTTTGGACTGGGCATGGCCTTCTTTCCGCCGCGATAAAATCTAACGCTAGACCTGAAATTAATCTCTGTACACCATATGCTGAAGGACGTCTCAGTTCCTAAAATGCGGCTCAGGGACAGAGGCCAGAGCAGACTAACAAAGGAGGTATAATCGAGGCGTATCCTATTCCAGCTGACACACAGCCAGAATATGTACGTTTCTTTTGTACTTTTGTGAGCTGTGTTAGTTGCTTAAGATGAGAATCCACATTTGATCAGATTTACTGACCTTCGTTTTTATAAACCCCCCTGTTCTGACCAAATTCGTCAGTGACATTTTATCCTTGTAATGCTGAAATGTGAGGCTATTACTGTTCGGTTTGTGATGTCTTACAGCATCTGATGACCTTCATCAGGCTGAGGGCTGATTGTTAGCACATGCACGCAGCAAAAAAAAAAAGCTTGGGAGTGAGTTACTGAATGCCTCCATAGTCCCTGTAATCTGTTGCTGCTTTGAAAATATGTTATTGTTAATCACAGCCTAGAGATGTTTCAGCAGCTACAATCTATGACCTGAATGACTTGAAACCTACACAGTCAATATGTGACCTTTAGGTCTTTGTGTGAACAACTCATATTAATGATGTCTCATGAAACGTGTCATTTCATATTTCTCCGTAGCTTCTCGGTCATCCAGGTCTCTGGAGCTTGCTTGAAGTTCTTCAGAGAACTGAAGAAGCCTTTCAGGTGAGAGGTGAAACGTCTTCGAGAAAAAAAAAAACAAGTCCAGTCGCCCTTTTTTTCAAGCTCCAGAGACATTGCATATTTCATACTTTTTACATATCAGTGGCACCTGCTGTGGCTGTACAACTAACCAGCTGTTGATATGTGAGTAATCCAGTAACATCTCTTGTGTTATCTGGAGAAATTCTTCTGTTTATAGCCTTAGCCGGTATAGTAACCTTTGCACACATTTGAATACATGTCTGGAACACTTTGAAGCACAATTGTAAGGTGTGGTGTGTGATTTCATCATTGTGATTCATGCACAGGAATTTATGTTGATGTCTATTCAACCAGTGGCTGAATAACTTTGACCCTTCAATGTGCTCTTGTAGGAATTGTGAAATCATGCAAATGAAACAGGGGCTCAGAGGGGAGAGACCACATGCAACAAGATGACTGCATTTTATTTGATTCTGGCTATTCATGGGAAGCAAAACTATGCCACATATGAGCACACTTATAATAATTTCCTCACTGCCTGCCTCACTACTTTTTGTAGAGCAGTATTGTACTGCAGTTTGTCAGTGAATGCTGTGGTGGTGCCCAATTCCAAAAACCTTTGGGATGTTGTGCAGAATGTAAATAAAGAAAAAAACTCTGCCTCTCTAAGGTGCTCTTTTTAAATCCAGTTGTGCTACTGACCTGTTGCATTGACCTGTTTACATTTTTACACAGCATCCTGTGTTTTTTTTTTGGAATTGGGGTAGTAAGTGCGGATGTATAGATCGCCTTATCAGGCTTGGATTTAACAGAAACAAGCAGCATAAAATGCACCAAATCATTAACACAAACGTATAATCAGCCAGTCACATGGCAGCAACTCGATGTATATTTAGGCATGTAGTCATGGTCATGATGACCCGCTGAAGTCAAAACCGAGCATCAGAATGGGGAAAAAAATCTCAATTAATTGACTTTCAACATGATACGGTTGTTGGTGTCAGTTGAGCTGGTCTGAGTGTTTCAGAAACTGCTCATCTGCTGGGATTTCCCCCACACACATGCACTACAGTTTACTGAGAACAGTCTGAAAAAGACCCAAAATGTCCAGTGAGTGGCAGCTCTCTGGGTGAAAATGCTTTGGTCAAAGCTGACAGGAAGGCCACAGTAATTCAAATAACCACTCGTTACAAACAAGGTCTGAATGCACAATACAGCAACCCGTGAAGCTACGCCTTCAGAATACAGGAAACTACAAAAGGAAAATGAGACTGCAGTTCACACAGGCTCACTGAGAGTGAACAATGGGAAAAATGTTGCCCAGTCTTATGAGTCTATATTTCTGCAACAATCGGAGGGTTTGACATAAATAACATGAAAGCATGGATCCATCCTGGCTTGTAGCAACGGATCATGGTGGTGCAATGGTGTGGGGGATATTTTAGGATTACAGCCATTTTATACATCTGAGCAAATACTTAATGAACATGGACCACAGTCTCTGATGCAACTCATGGGTTAATGAATAAAAAAAAAAAAAAATAGTTTTTGTCATTGTCATCTTGGTGTTTTGAAAGCAGGCGAGCAGGGCTGGATCTGAACCTGCACACAGAACCCACATGTCAATCACAAGGTTGGCCCGACCTAAAGCACATCCTGCTTTGCCTCTAGTTAACTATAATTTATGAATTCAGCATCATGTTTTTTCATTAAGACTTGAAACTACCATGTGAGGTCACAAACACACGAGTTAAGTGTTTACTGGGACCATACCCAGGGAGCTGAGGGCCTTTTCCCTACAGATACTTCTTTTTGTAACCAGTCCTCCCCCCTGCTGGCCATTAGAATATAGTACAGGTTGAAGACACCAATGCACTGGCTTCATTTTTCAGATATTTTATGTATCAAAATCAGTTTATTTAAAGCTTCTTTTTGTTTGCCAATCCTTCACAGCAGCCAAAAAAGGAAACACACACACAAAAAAAGCTAACTCAGTCGAGAGTGTCATTGTTCTGCCAAGCAATCCTCTTTCATTGCTCATACGGGTACCCGTGTTTTTTTAAGAACAAGCTGATGAACTGTCACCCTTGCTACCCTCAGGTTATTCAATGAGCGTTTCTTCTCTGAGTCTTTCAGCAACAAAACATGCAGGTACTTCTGCCTAATTCTCACCCACTGAAAATAATACATCTACATGCTAAGGAAAGCTCATGTTTTCTATTTAAATGATTACTATGAGAAAGGCAGAGTGAGTTCCATGTTATCACATTCAAATTTCACACTGACATTTTCCCCTCTTCCAAACAAATCCAGCAAGCAATATATTTTAAATCTCTCTCTCTCTTATGTATGTCTTAAAGAATACTGCACATTTGTTCCCATGATTGCATTTTTCTGGACAGAGAGACACCCCTTTCACCCTTCCCTTGGAAGGAAGAGCATATCGCTCAAGGTGATTTAGATTTGGGTGTGCTGTTGAATGCCAAGCCAAAATAGCACAACACAGACTCAACAGTCTGGCATCCAGGTTTGTAGTTACTTTAATATATGCCCAGATGTTTACAGAGTTCTTATCAAGTTTCTCTTTTTACAAAGTTTGGAAGTTGTGTACAAAGGCGGAAAATTCTTAATGCCACCTCAAAGATTTTTCTTTATATATATATATATACACCTTAACCTTTGTAAGAAAACTACATCCAAAATATGTGTCTGCCTGCAGAGCTCATGCAAGAGAATATCCAGATTGACAAGGTGAACTTTCTTTTTTTGACATGCACCAATAATGGCTAAACAAAGGAAATATAGGCAGGCTGTAGCAGTCACCCAGTCCTAACATATGATCCCTCGCCCTGCAGTCTGCTCTCTGTCTCAGCCCAAGCTGTTTTACTTTAGTTCGGGGCTGATACGTAGTAGATCAGGAGAGCTGCAGCACAAACACAAGCAGGTTTTTGCTTCCTGTACAGTCATGGAATTGCCTGCATTTTTGCCAACCTTGCTCTCTGTTTCTTGTGTAGCTAACTCAGGATTGCAGTCACAATGCCATCTGTACAAACAGAGGTCATGCTGTGCCAAGACGGAATTTCTTTCCTCCCATTTTTTTTTTGTCCCTTTTGACATGTTACAACAGACATCCAGCTCCTGTTACCGCAAGAGCTGTTTCCAGCTGAAACAGCCTCTGCTGGTCCACTCCATCCAATAGGAATGCAAAGCCCTCATCTTCCTCTTCCTCAGCTCTCAGCATGAGTATATCAGTCCCGCTCATGTTTCTGGGTCCATTGCTTTTTTTTGAAGGCACCTCCAAAGATTTACTGCATTTCCTTATCCTGTCCACGGCACGTTTAGCGTGCCACACAGTACACATCAGACCTGCAACAGGTATGAAACTTTTAACCAGAAAAGCGAAGTGAAACTAGAGGTTGTCAACCTGCTGTTAAGTTACTATGTACATGTTCCTTCACGTCCATCTCCCCCGGCAAGCATTCCTCTGCACATGTACGTGTTAGGCATTTTGCTGAAGGACACTGTTTTCAGTTACAAGGGTGACGTATTCAGTAGGTTCTGGCACCGGCGTATACAGATTCTCTGGGGCGGGCTGAAAAACACAACGGTGTAAAAATAAGTATTTGTGAAAACAGAAAGCGCAAGAGAGTAGACTTTCTGTTTGTTTATTTTACCTTAGATTCTTTGTTTCCACTCATCATCATTTCCTTGAATATTGTTGAAGGATCAGGCATGGTGGGACAAATAATCTCCCTGTGCCTACAACACAGAAAGAAAAACAAGAAGTCATGTTTAGGCACGACTCCGTGACACGGAAAATACCACAGAAGTCCTTTGTGGGCTGAAATCACGTCATCTATCATGGAAAATTCAAACCATCATTCAAATACTTAGACTTTTCAGGGAAGTGGTACAGATACCTGCAAGTTCATTCATTGATTTGAAGAAGTAAAAATGAGAACTGTATGTGTTGGTTGCTGTTGTTGGGTTTTTTTTTAATTATTTTAGCCAGCTATATAATAAAAATATTACCCACACTGACATTTTTTTTTTTTTTTTACATCTTAAAGAGAACCTGTTGCACCTATTTAATGAAATAGCAACAGGAAGAGAAGTTGGTGAGCTTCATGAATTATAGAAAAAGTCCTTGCGTGTATGTTGTTGTCTTTGTGAGTCAGCTTTGCCAGTACATAACAGTGTTTTGCTGTTTTATCAATGTTTATTGTGAATCTGGCTATCCTACAAGCCCACGTCTATAGGCGCGCATAGTCTATACTCGGCACTATTTCTTATCTAGAAAAATGTTGTATTTTTATTTAAGTATTTAACTCATTTTCAAAGACCTTAATCTTATTTAAAAACATGCTGAATCTTTTCATGCATTATTTATACCAGTGGCGTTCGTTAAGGCCAAGCAGAGCAAGCAGTGCTTATCAGGTGAAATCTAAGAAACAGACATCAATTAAAAGTGAAGCGATTTCTCTCCTTTTACAGCATTCTGTCATAATGCTTCTCTCTCACACCTGTTTGCATCCATCCTTTACATCACTGCCATCTTGTGGAGACAGTTGGATATTGTCTCTGGAAGTAGAATTAATACAACATGACAACAGAGCCACAGAGATCTGTATGGGATCGACGTTCTCATGGGCCCGTCCACATCCCATTAACAATGGCTGGAGCTTGTCGAGCTCTGCTTTCACTGCTCTGAGATAAGGCACCGGTAGCATAAGACAAGGGTGGGCTCAGTCCACCCAAATTTGATTCTTGCCCACCCAATCAAAACCTCTCATACCGCCTGCGGGCAGCAAAAGGTCCTCCCATCAAGCTACGCCTACAATAGTTTTTATTTTCCACACTTTGACACTTTCTCACTCTGATTCTGCGCTGCACGCAGGTTCAACTGAACAGCTCTTGTTTTGTGCTTTTCCTTATTCAGGGTCACACTCTAGTTTCCGTGTTAATATTTTTACTTCTTTTTACCATGAGCATGTATTGCTTCTTTAAGCCTATCAGTAAGTCTAGCCCTGGAGTATCCCCAACAGCCCGTGCTGAAGTGTCTCCCCCTGAGTGGGTTAACTGCTCCTTCTCCCCTTCTGTCTGATCAGCAGACAATCTGCCGACTAGTTTCTCTGCATGTAATAGCACAAACACCCCTAATGCTAGTCCTACTCTAGCCACATCCCCAGACCCAAAGCAGGTCCTTCCTCTGGCCGTTTCAGCGTCAGGTCCTAACCGTTGCGGACCTGAATAGCACTGTGCCCACACAGCCAGTGCCAGCTGACTATCCAAAAACGTGCCTTCGCCAATATGTTAACATGCCAAGGTCTAGTGTGGTACCACGCTGGTACCACACTAGACCTTGGCTGGAATACTCTGTGGCTCGGGAGGCAAGTTTCTGCTTCCCGAATGAATTTGTCACAAAGTTTGCCCAAAAAAAAACAGAAGATTGATTCACATTTTTGCAGTTGCTGTTCTCTTTTTGTTGTACTGTTGTATAGTAAAAAAAAAAAAAAAAAGGAAAACAAAGAGAATAATAAAATAAAAAAAAGTATATTCCAGCCACAAAAGGTCACAAATCTGTGTACTTTCTGTGATGTCCCAAGCCCAGATAAATGGAGAGGGTATATATGTATATCTTTGTGACTACTAGTGCTGTATTTAACCCCGAAAAAACAAATATAGCCTAATATATTGTGTCTGTGTTTATGCTTGCCCACCTACATTTACAGTCTGCCCACCCAGCTATAGTGGGCTAGAACCGGGCCTGTAAGTCACTATCTATGCTTTGTGTGGAAACAGAGCATTAGCAAGTAAGCAAGCACTGTGATTTATCATCATAACAGATGGGTTTTCTCTTAGTAACCTCTCTGGCCAATGTGTGATGTAAGAAACTTTTAATAACTTGTCTAGCATGTTAGTAATGAAAGCTTTGATGATGGAGAGGGGAACCTCTGCCGTGTCCGGTCTGCAGATTGACCAGATGCAGGTTCCACACTTTCAGATTAACATCTCTGAGAAATCACTTGGTTGACCAAACGTACAAAGTTCAACCAGTTGGGGTGCCCGGGTGGCTTAGCGGTGAAGCCGCGTTGTGGTGCAGGCAGCGTGGGTTCGCGTCTTGGCCCCTCGCCAATTTGCCCGCATGTCTCTCTCCACTGTTGATAAAAGCCACTGTGGCCAAAAATGCAAAATAAAAAGTTCAATTGGCTATTTTACTAATAGACCACCTTCCTTTTTTAAATGGATATTATATCTGGCTGTAGACATTGGCAGTTAAGCACATCACTCAGTACCCAGGCCTTTTAATTAAGCTCTGATTTTTTTTAATAAATAAATTTAATATACTTAAAAAAAAAATCAAGATGTAGCCTGTGAGCTGATTAAATGCTGTTGTGGTTCTCACAGGACAACCACTACAAACCTACTAGAAAAGGAAGAAGTGCAGAAAGAGGCTGTCAGGGCAGTATGTTTAAATCTGGTCCAATTTGTCTTGTGAAAGACTAAAGAAAGCTTCATTTTTTTATTTTACTCATTTTTAGGAGGGAAGCACACACCACTGTTTTATACAGTTCTTTTTTTTATGCAGTTCTCAGTTCTTTACTGAGACCTTAACACCCACACACGCTGTCTCTGCACCCTGTAACTGGAGACATGTTCCCACGGCTATGGTATGAAGGCCCCGTGTTAGATAAAGATTATCTTGAACTATGGATCATGCACAACTACTCTAGTGGAGTCCATGAATACAAATACAGGAATTAGCAAAATAGGTCATTTTTTAAAAGTCTAAACGACTCAGTGCACATTCCTTTTTTAAGATACTTTCAGCACTACCTTGACACACCAGACTGTGGTGCTGGGAGAGCGAGGTGTCTCACTGCTTCAGTTTATCTAGGTCTCAGCTAGAGCCCGACTGTTTTGCTGCCAGGTCAGTATTATCAGCTGATAAATATTTACCTATCTATCAATATTGGCATTTATGATAACCAATAAATGAAAATTAAAAAGTAAAAAAGGGATGGGAGAAACACCCTGTTACCATGTTATGAGTGAGGATGTTGCATAGTTTGTTCACCAGAGGGCACTCTGCAATTGCCCTCTTGCCAACACAGGTGTTTGGAACTCCACAAACATGACAACCAGCTGATCCAAACAGAGTTGGGCAGAGCTCAAAAGAGTAAATACACCACAAACATTAGCAAATGTTAGGGAAATCTGTTTGTTTTGTGTGTCTGAAACAACAAGATAAGCAGCTAATATTATTGGAATATCAGATTTTATATTACCAAATCAGTCTGAAAAACTTATATCGGACGGACTCTAGTCTGAAGTATTTCATGTACTGGAGGCATCCTGTGTGTCTGTCTGTGTGAGTGTGTGTGTGTGTGTGTGTGTGTGTGTGTGTGTGTGTGTGTGTGTGTGTGTGTGTGTGTGTGTGTGTGTGTGTGTGTGTGGTAATGAATTCTGTTTACTGATTAAACACTAAAGTACTCAAGAGTAGACACTCGCCAAGGCTAATTCTCTTCTTTTCTTACAGAACGAGTTTATAAACAAGTCGTGTCAGGAATAGTGAGAGGAAGACTATATGCAAATCAGAGAGAAACCCAGCCATCTCCCATTGGGCAAACATGCTGACAGCGGGGAGGGAAAAAAACCCTTTATAGGAAGAAACCTCCTCAGGTAGCTTTCACAGTTATGTCTGTTTGGTTAACCATTGCTTAACATCTGGCATTGCTCAGAGAACGTCAGGGGCAGTCAAAAACAGCAGCAACCTCTTTTGGCATTAATGTTTCTGAATGCCATGGGGTATCCCTGTATAAAACATTCCTGACAATGTTTCTCTCAACAATATGCTTCACAAAATCAGTGTTTACAACATGGTTTACAGCATCTGTATTCGTATGCACTGATTCTCTTTTTTACACTTTGAAAATCTTTCCAGCACATACCTTCTGAAGCAGTAGCAGGACAGAATGACGCAGGCAGACAGGATAATTGGGACCACAATGGCAACCACAGTCAGCGTCTCGTCAGGAGTTCTGTTCTTACCTGGAATGAACAACAGACATTTTCTTTTTCAGCTTTTTAAGACATTTTCAAGCGTTTTGCTCAAGTATGAAACAATCCAACCACGCTCAATTAGAAAGGTAAACTTTTCAAAGTCCAAAAGCAGCATCAGGATTTTTATTATCACGTATCACGGCTGCGTGCCACAATGTGTAATTTTTTTATTCTAAGGCGATCTCAATACAGGGCTCCAAAGTTTCCATACAGCAGAATTAATGAAAGTGAGCATGAGTGCTCAGACATACATTAACTATGCTGTGTTGTTGTGTAAGTGGCTCCATTACAGGCAGACAACATCTTAATTTTCTGCAGTTCTTGATGTCAGCATGAGTTTTGTTTATTTCAATTTAAAATGTGCCATTAGACATGATGGGGAACAACCAGATTCAAAGGCTATATGCAGCACTCACTGACTAATTGATGGCTTCAACCACCCATCACACGTATGCTGGGATTTTCTCCTCTTAGTTCTGTTCCTGTTGTACAACATAGCTTGAATATCTGACATGTTAGCCAGTTAGTCCAAAACTCATTTAGATGCTGCAACATCAGTCTGGCATTCATGCACTTTGTTTTCTGTTTTCAAGCCTAAAAATATATTGTTTAAGGTGAAAAGGCATGGCTGTATTGGTTTTTTGCCTGGTTGCCCAGGGTGGCTGTGAGTCAGATTCTTGTTAATTAAATACATAAATATAAATACATAAATTAAATAAAATGGAACGTAATGTGTTCCTTTTTGACCTGCTCATTTGTGCTGCTGTTCTGCTGGTCATTATTGAAGTGGCCCGGCTGCATCTGTGTTCAGTAATCAGTGCGGTTTTACCCACTCACAGAGCTTTATACACTAATTGGTGCATTTGTGCGACTGGTTAGTAACTCAGGCCCTATAAACAATATCTGTACCCAAATCTAACCAACCAAACTGAAATCCTTGAATCATCGCTTTACAGTGATGTGAAAAGTACCTGATGAAAACATTAACATACAACTCTCTGTGCACATCATGGATTATCATAATATAGATATAATTATTTAAATATACTAGTAATAATAATTAGTAATATTGGTTAGACAGTTACCATGAAATACAACTTTAGGGTCACTATACACAGGTACACAATAGCTATCGGTCCTGAGACTGTATTTGATCTTGTATTCGCAGTTCTTGTTATAGGGAATCAGTTGAGGGTTTGCGGTGTAGATCTGGCAAGGCTGAAAAATAAGAAGCACACAAAATCCACGTTGCACTGTTAGTCCAGAAGAACTGTAGCACTGATTACAGACAGACAAATCTGAAAACAGAAAACTGTTTGCGATATTTGGTATGAATATTCAGCTATCAGATTATGCCAGTGTAGCAAGACTAGCGCCTAAGGAGGACTACACAATTTTAGGTGAGTTTTGACAACTTACTTTGACCTTACTGCATTCTGTGATGCAGATATTATAGTTCAAATTACAATTTCCAACAGCAGGACCCGGATGTGGTATTGTCAAGATGAGTTCGCTTCCACTTTCTGTGATAATCATGTCTGGCAAAGGTGTCTCTGAGGACATAACAAAACAAGACAAAAAACAATCCTGTATTTTTATTTTGACTACATTCAGTTACGGGTTAAAAAAAGCAAATATTTCACATTTATTTTCACAATTTGGAATGATAATAATAATAAACGATTAAAAGTAACACCAACCGAATTCAGGTCTTAAGGTGCTCAATCCAGTTTCAGCCTCCACAAGCACATAGATAAATTCAAAAGTACTAATGTTTAGATAACAAACATTCTCTTCATGGCTGCTGGACCCAGCACACGCTCGTATGTTATCTTTCTCCTTTGAAGTCCTGTAATGACAGAATGAGGAGTTAACACGAGAGCTGAAACACGGAAAGCTTTTCCACTTCAGCCAATAACTCAGATTACGGCTCCTGCAATTCCACCAGCGACCACTTGATGTTCACTAAATTCCCAGATTAACATTCATCTGGACACACAACCCTTGGCTGATTCACTGTAATAATTAAATAGCTGTTCTTTAGATAGAATGTCACATGACACACGGTGACTGCGTTATATCCCTTATATTGCTTGTAGCCTTTTATGCTCACCTGTAGGACACTTTCAGCTTGAGAGAGTCATCGGCTGGCCTCCAGGAACACTTCATTCTGTCATGCTCAAGTGAGCATTTGAAGTCCGTCACCAATTTAGCTGTACAGCACAACCACAAAAAAAAAAGAAAAAAAAAAGAGTGAAGTCACACACATACATATATGCAGAAAATCTGACTTAATTATTATATATATTAGCATTTCAGCTTTCTGGCTCTTACTCTGGGGCCTTGTTGTTTTAACGGTTATGCTCACAAGTTTGCTCTCCTTCCGATCACCGCAGGTCTCGACATCACCTCGAACAGCTTGAATGCTGACATTGCAGTTATCAGATTGCTCTTCTTCCGTGAAATACGTTGCTTTGTAATAATTTTGTTGCGTATAATAGACCATCTAGAGAAAACAAAAAGGATGTGTTTAGTAAAATTAAAATAACAACGGGGCTTATGCTTCTCCGGCGCTGTGCCTGAATCCCAATCCAACGGCACTTTATACGCATGAATGGATAAAAATATTACTGGGGAAATATTTTTTGTATTGTCACTTAGCAAAAATATGTCCGTTTTCATTTTTTAAAACCTTGTTCAAGTGTCAGCTCAATAAATTCATGATTGTGAAAAACTGCAATTTGCTGAATATTTGTTGTGTTTTCATATTGTCATCAAAATCTTGGCACTAATTTGCCGTATATTTGATGATACTTGGCCTATTGTACACACATCCATACACTACAGGTGAAAAGTGTTCCCATAATCCTGTCGGATTATGGCTTTGAAATTGTGTTTAAATTTGGAAATCAGTCTTTGTTCTGTGGCTGAGGAAAGGGTGAGTATTAAATGATATTGGATATTAGTCATTAATTATAATAAGGGCTAATATATAATATATTAGTAAATGATCATCTTTTTTCGTCTGCTTCCGTTAGGGG
Source organism: Archocentrus centrarchus (assembly GCF_007364275.1). NCBI lineage: Eukaryota > Metazoa > Chordata > Actinopteri > Cichliformes > Cichlidae > Archocentrus > Archocentrus centrarchus. The sequence goes on from NW_022060145.1 coordinate 2,431,508, forward strand.
CTGAAACAGCAGATCATCTGTCTGCATCTGACGCTATTCCTGGCATCCTCATCTGTCACCCCAACCGGCTGCATGTCCTCCTTCACTACATCCATAAACCTCCTCTGTGGTCTTCCTCTTTTCCTCCTGCCTGGCAGCTTCAGCTTCAACATCCTTTGGTCATTATATTCACAGTCCCTCCCCTGCATATGTCCAAACCATCTCAATCTTCCCTCTGTTGAACCGGAGCTGTCCCTCTGATATACTCATTTCTAATCTTGTCCATTCTGGTCACTCCCAATAAAAATCTTAGCATCTTCAGCTCTGCCACCTCCAGCTCTACCTCTTGTCTTTTTGTACATCACAGCAGGTCTCACGACTATCTTGTAAACCTTCCCTTTCACTCTTGCTGCTATCCTTCTGTCACAAATCACCCCTGACACTCATCTCCATCCGCCCCACCATGCCTGCATCCACATGCCAAAGGGCTGTTTACAGTGCAGTCCCTGCTCTCTCTCTGCCTGCTTTTCTGTCTACTCTGCTGTCCTGTTAACAATAAAGGTTAAATAGATAAGTCCAGGGGTTTAGAAAATAATAATAATAAAAAAATCTTGCCAAAAATATGCAGAAAACACAAACTGTTGCACACAAATTCACCAAAGTGCAGGAAATGAAGTGTCTGATGCTCAAAATTTACTAAGACTTGCTTTTTCTGTTTTTAGATGAATTCACTTCTGGGCTCCTTCAGATCCGTAAGTAACTGGGATAATAACACAAATACAAATACAGCTGGGATAGGCTCCAGCGCCCCCGCGACCTTGAACAGGATAAGCGGAAGAGAATGGATGGCTGGATGGATACAAATACATGTATTTAATAGAAAGCCTATCTACACAGATCATACTCAAGTCCAAGTTCAGTTTTAAGTCTGATTTTATTACATTGAGTCTGAAGTTTCAGATTCATGACTCAAGTTAAAAGGCTCTCACTTGTGAATATTAGACATGCATATTTACTTTATTTTAGATTATATTAAATGCTAGTAATTTTAGTAATTGCCATTTTTAACAGCTAACTTTAAATGAATGAGGGAATAAAAATGAGCACGACCTTTCTTTCAAAAATCCTTATGACTCATGATAAGTAAAATTAACTTTATGTATAAAACTAGTCCCTTGAAGTTAAAACAATCATGCATTTAGTTTCAGCAATCTAATGTCATACTGGTCTCACAGCTGGATTTGAGTTATATTTTACCTTGCCCCCCTTCCATATGCAATATTTGATGGTACAGTTGTCCGGCAGATTGTCAGGCTTCTTCCAGGACACATTCACATTAAATGGGTCATCCCACTTATACGTGACATTCATTGGTGGAGGAAGCTGAACATCTGTAGGCATAAAGAGGGTTCCCATTAGAGTCAGGAACTACTACTTTTTTAACTCACATCTGTCAGTTTCAAACTCTTTTACACAACTTGCTGCAGTCTGAGGTCAGCTCCTTGGGGGACTCATTGTGACACTGATATGTTTTGTAACACGATTGTAAAGCTGCAACCGCGGTCATGGCTGACGCCACATGGTTTTTTTTTTTTGTTTGTTTGTTTGCTTTTGCGCATCTGTTGTGCAATCAGTAATTTGGCGATTTAATCTCACAAATGTAGTAACATATTTACTAAATGTCCCAGTAGACTCTCAGCATAATCCTGTAAAAACATTTTCATTGAAAAATGAAATCGTTTAATTGGCGGCAGTTGTCGAAAAAAGAAAATCACCCAACTGTACAGGAGCGGGGGACATTCCCCGCATTCCACCTGGAAGTGGTTTTTAATGTTCGATTGGTTGGAAATGTTGTTCAATCGTATGCAAAAGGTTCTCGTCACTACCCACACACACGGAGGGTTAGGGTGTACACTGAAAAAATGGGAAAAGGGGGGTTGTTCATTTTGTAAAACAAATTTATGTTAAAGTATTATGTTTTTATTGTGCTGTTTCCCTAAACATGATTCAATCATGAAACATCCTTGTAAATAGTCTTGTTGTTAGATGGACATGTTTCAATCATGACCACATTACATGAAATAGTTGCAATGTATGGAAAAGCTCCTCCTACTTTTTTGATACTAAATTACCCCTCCCAATCCTTTGCCCGGGAAAAGCAATTATACTGCAGAAGAAGAAGGCCCGATTTTATCAGTGCTGCCTGGAACTTTAAGGAGGCAAGGTGAGTCTTGTTTTTTTCATTGTTTTAATTTTATAGTTTATAGTATGTAGACTATTAAAGTCGATGCTGTGTTTACAGCGAAAGGTGCACCCCACCACACCACACGCTAACGAATAAACGTGTGGTGTGGTGCACCTCACCACACGTTTATTCGTTAGCGTTAGCATGTAAGCTAGGCTATGGCTAGACTCTATATTAGCGTTACATGGCGCCTCACAATTAATTTCAAGAATGCCTAATTCACTTTTATCATTCCGCCCTGCTTTGACCCACCTTGTGTGTGTGTAAATCAGTTGTATCTGAATTTAAGCAGTGCTTTAAGTTGGTTGGTAATCACCATTACTATACCAGCACTTTAAATATGCCATACTGGGACTTTTTTCCCACCGTGGAGGTTGCACCCACACGTGCTCGCTCTGGCCCATCACGGTGTGCTCTTGTCGCATGAAGATGAACGATTAACACATGGTAGATTGCGCCCTCTTTTAATTTCCTATAGAATAAATAAGTGCAAATATTTTTTTCTTCCAGGTGCTCTGCTAGAATAATGCAATGAATGGCAAGCTTGCCTGTTTCAAAGGCTCTGTAGTCTATGGTACGTATGAGTAGCTGGTTTTAAAAAAGTCAAACACAATAATTTTCTTTAATGAATAGGAAAACAAATGGATTTATACTGGTTTGTGACTCAATTAGCTATCATTAACGCACATTTTAACTAGTTTTGTTCTGTTTATTAAAGAAGAAAGGTAAACACCACCTTAGATTAAACTTTAGTTTAGCCTCTTTTTGAGAACAATGTTAATTTGTAACAACAACAAGCCTTTAATGATTCTTCATTGTTTTTCTCTCTCTCCACAGTGGCAGTGGTGCCGGGTAGAAGTATCAAGTAGGTCTGAACTTCTAAGACACTACAAAGTTAAACATCCTCACTTTGGGCGCACTGCTAGATTTCCATGTACATACTTTTCTTGTCCATGCACATTTAAAACATGGAATGCATTAATTTGCCACCAAAGTAGACTACACAGAAATGTAACACAAAAAATTCACTCAACTTTTACCTGTCAACTTTGTGATTGTAAGAATTTGGCAAAGGAAATAGAATATTTTAGTCACATCAACACATATTTAAAAAAACACGAAAATGTAAAATGTATGTTTAATGGTTGTAGTTTCCAAACATGCATTTATGGTACTTTTAAGTCTCACAAAAGTCGCCATCACACCCCACACACACTTGAGGATTTTATTCCAGGTGTTGTAAAAAGCACTCGTTTAGCTACACCTTCATTTCCAGAAATATCTGATTTCCAGGAGGAGGATCAATGTGTAGAAGGTGCTCAGTGTGTGGAAGTGGACACGTTTGACACACAAGAGGGAAAAAGGCTACCTAAAGACCACACTGAGCAGCAACTAGCCACAGCTTTATTACAGCTGGAGTTTTTGGTACAAGTGCCAGGTATTGCAGTTGATGAGTTTTTACAGGAACTTAATTATTTACTCAACTCTGCCTCAGTTCCCACTGGTGTTGTAAGAGATATACTTGAGCGTCATAAGGTCCAATTTACAGATGATTTAGTTAAGGATATTATATCAGCTCTTTGTGCATCCAATCCAGTTTGCAGAGCCATTGAAAAAGGGGGATCTCTTAGCACTGTGCATAGAAGGTTAAAATACTACAGAGAAAAATTTTGTGTTGTTGAACCAGTCACTTACCTTCTTGATAATAAAAAAGCAACCTTTCAGTATGTTCCAATATTAAAATTATTACAACAAATTTTAAATTGCCAAGCTATTCTAGATAAGGTTATTTCAAATCATAGAGGGAAGCGTGAGTTTATTGTTGACTCCTCCTATGAATTTAAATCTCCAGAGGATGGCAAATATTTAATTGAAAACGGGTTATTGAATGCAGATGAAATCAGGATTTCTATTCGCCTGTATGTGGATGAATTTGAGATTTGCAACCCTTTAGGCACTTCTAGAAAAAAGCAAAAACTCTGTGGTGTTTATTGGGTTTTGGGTAACCTGCCACCAGGATCTCATTCAGCTTTGTCCTCCATTTATCTTGCTGTCCTTTTCAAAAGTGTTGACGCAAAAGTCTATGGTTTTGAGCAAGTGTTACAGCCGCTCCTGCAAGATCTTAAAACCTTGGAGACTTATGGTGTGTTTGTCCCTTTGTTGGGCACATCTTTTAAAGGTACAGTTCAGTGTATTGTTTCTGATAACTTAGGTGCGCACACTATCGCAGGCTTTGTTGAAAGTTTTTCAGGTGAGTTCTTTTGTCGATTTTGTACAGCTAAGAGATGTGATGTTGAATCTGACACAGTTGCTTGTGGTGCTTTTAATCTGCGGACTAAAGAACTGCACAATGAACATATAAAAATAGCTCTGGAAACAAATAATCATTGTTTCGGAGTTAAAAGAGAGTGCATTTTTACCAAACACCTCACACATTTCCACGTTCTGACCGGTTTTCCTCCTGATGTAGCTCATGATGCATTAGAGGGTGTTGTGCCAGTGGAGTTGGCTTACTGCTTGTCAGCATTAATTTCAAAAAAGTTTTTACTATTGATAATCTAAATAAAGCAATATTGGCCTTTCCATACAAGTGGTCAGATAAGACAAATAAACCTCATATTGTGCCACAAAATTTGTCTGCTCGCAAAACTGTGGGGGGAAACGCCCACGAAAATTGGAGTTTGTTGAGGTTTCTCCCTTTTTTGATTGGACATTTAGTACCTGAAAATGAACCTTCATGGTTGGTGTTACTGGATTTAAAAGAGATTATTGAACTTCTTGTTGCCCCAACACATACTGATGAATCCATTTCATATCTTGAAAGCAAGATAACTGAACACAGGCAAAGATACAAAGACTTGTTTCCAGCTGCCAGACTTTTACCAAAGCACCACTTTCTTGAACACTACCCTTATTTAATAAAGTGTTTTGGTCCTTTGGTTACACTCTGGACACTTAGGTTTGAAGCTAAACATAGTTACTTTAAAAAAGTTGTGAAACATACTAGTTGTTTTAAAAACATTCTGCTGACTCTAGGCACCAATTCATGATAGCATTTCACCTTAACTCGCCCTCCTATGGTAAAACCTCTCTTGATGTACCTAGTGTGTCCTCATTTCCAGTGGATCTTTTGAATCCAAATATTGCTTTGGCTTTAACATCAAAATATCCCGATATAACTGAAGTCAATCTGACTAAGAATGCATCTGTGAATGGCATACAGTACAGCACAGGCATGATAGTTGTTCAGGGGTCAACTAGCGGCATGCCAGACTTTGCTGGGATTGTGCACATGTGTGTCATTAAAAATGAATTGCTCCTTATTGTGAGAATGCTATGCGGATGGTACACTGACCATTACAGAGCCTTTGAAATAACCCCATCACCAACCAGAGAGACAAAGCTTGTGCATTTAACTGATCTGGGAGACATCTATCCACTGGCAGATTATATTGTTGGAGCAAGCCGAATGGTGACCTTGAAAAGGCATATTATTGTTAAAGGTTTGTTACATTGTATTTAACATGTAGGTATGTTATGATAATTACTACATCAAGGCTTAAGTCAAGGCATTGTTAACTCCTTGCACTTAGCACCATTGAAAACTTTAATCAAATACTATAAAATCTGCACAACTCTGTTCACTGCAGGCACACAGCAGTGACATGAATTGGATTGGTTCTTGGCATATTTTTCTCTCCAGATATGTTTTTGAGAATAATGTGAATTTATCAGCAGATCAGATCTTTTGAAAATCTCTAAACACTAAAAAAAAATTTATATAAAAATCCTGATATATATATATATATATATATATATATATATATATATATATATATATATATATATATATATATATATATATATATATATTTATTTTTTTTTTTTTCTCCCCTCCCTTTTTTTAAGATTGTATTTAACACTTTGTTTTATGGTTTGTGCTTTTTCAGACTGAGAATAATGGCTTCACCCTGCATACTCAAAGTCATATTGGTGGACAACACCTGCCAGAGGCTAACACTACCATGTGGACTTCCTCAATCTGTGAGTGAGCTTATGGAAGAAGTACAGCGCCAGTGTGGACTGACCTACACCTTCAACCTACAGTTTATGGATCCACTCTTTAATGATGACTTCATGAATCTGACCTCAGTATCTGAAATACAAAACAGAGGCACTATTAAGGTGGTAAATCTGTCAGATCCAACCATTTTACAGTCACCTGTTTCATCTGCTGGTTGTCGTTCACCGTCAACTTCAAGTTTTTCTGGTGTGAGCTGTCCTGATACAGACATTCTTTCTTCAACTGAGTCTCAGTCTGAGCCATCCACTTCAAGGTCATTGTGGCCAGACAAGTTTTGTGTTCCTCAGTTTTCCTTTGACTCTGAATTAAAACTTGACCGAGCCAATGCAGAATATAAAGAAAATGGGACACTTCTGACTCCAGATAACAAACTTTTGTCAAACATTCTCGATGGACTTGTGCAAGAAATTGTTCATTATGGACTTTATATAACCGACAACCAGTTCAACAGTGTGGGTGAGGCGCTCATACTAAAGCATCCCTGTCTGTCAGAGCGCGCCTCAGTAAGTGGGTATGCTGGTTGGAAACATCGCTTAAAAAACAAGCTTTCAATTTACCGAACTCAGTTACGAAAACTTGGTTGTCACGAAGTAACTGTCAATGCTTTGAGCCACAAGCCACAAGGCAAAGGCCCTGCTTTTGCCATTAAAAAGCCAAGGCGCTCTGAAGTGAACTATTGCCCCCCCTATCCCACAGGAGAGACTGAGGAAACTTTAGAAACACTTCGAGTGGAACTTATAATGGATGTAAAAAAGAGGAACGGCAAAGAAACAGTGCATCGAAAAATGGACAAGCCGTTCTCATACAGAAGATTAGAGGTAGTTCGGTAAACACCCATGGTACAAGATTTCCAGGAACGGTGGCATGCGCTCTTTAAAGTGTGTGAGGTTTGTAAAATGGTGATGAAATGTACTGAATTGAAGTTGGTTCAGCCAAAAAAAATATTTGTTGTCTATTTTTTCAGATAAACGCTGAATTCAAGAGAATCACCACTCTGCCACTGCAGTCCCGGTTCCTCTCGCAGCTAGACATTCTGTCTTCCAAACTTATTGCTCTCTATAAAAAAAGAGGTGGACTAATAGGCAAACACCTAAAAAGTATAATGGACCAAATGACTGAAGTAAGATGAAAAAAAAAAAAAAGATTCATTCATTTTTTGATTAGGAAATGTAGTAATTTCAAATCTGTCCACACATCCTCTAGGAAGATGTCGACCATGGGCGTGAAAGTGTTCTGAAGGGCCTTTGTGTGTACCTCAATGAAGACCCCGAACATCTGATACGACAGCATGTAGTGAGTATTATGAAACTGCTAGAATTTTTTACATTTCTAATAGTTGCATGACATTTTTAATTATTTATTATACATATGATAATTATCATATCTGGCAACACTGATTACTGCTTCCTATAGACTGCATATATTGCCGAAAGGAAGTTTATCTAATGTGAAAACGTAAATCTGTCAATATGTGTTTGATAACTCTGGCTTTCTCAAGAACCCGGATGTGTGGCACAAAAATCTGAATTTTGTAACTGAAGTTGAATTATTGAACTGAAAGTGAAAGTAGTCCATTAAATCGTTAAATTCAGTTTCAAACCAGTGCATTCAATTTCAAATTATGCACATGCAGATTTAATCTGAGCAATTCAAATTCAGTTTCTGCTGGCACAAGTTTTTGTGATTTATCATCTAGATCAATTTTAAGTAGTTTACATACTTTTAGCTTTTCTTAAAATTTGACTAATTATTGGATAAAGTAATTTTTATCAATGCCAACTAAATCTGAAAAAGTTAAATATTGCCTTTTAAGCTAGTAATGTTTATGTGAATGAGTGAATTTTGCATTTAGCTCATGGTCTGGAAGCTTTGAATTTATTTAAATCTTTTTTTTTTTTTGTAAGGGAGTAAGTGATACAGCCTTTGAAGAATCAGTTGAGGAAACTACTGTGGGGATCTTCACGGTGAAACAACAGGAGGCGCAGCCTACTCCAGACGATGTAGGAATTATCCTGGAAGGCCAAATTGTTATCCAGGATTTAGACAATGTTCCTCTGGCTGTTGCACTACTGTTTGGCCTCCTGTATGCTCTACATATGGATTATCCTCATCAACTCAGGTATACCTTTGAAGTGATCCAGAAACTGATCATGGAGCTAGATGGTGGCACACTTTCAAAGAAAGTCCAGGTCCTGAAGAATAGACTCAATGAGTAATGCTGGCCAGTGAGCATGACCAGCTTATTTGAGGACTTGTCCATTTAAGTTGCTTTTCATTGTTCTCATGTTGTTGTAAACAAACTTTTAAATATGCTTAGTTACTTAAAAAAAAAAAGGCGTTCTGTAGAAAGAAGGATTTTCATTGTTTAAGATGTGTTTAGCTGCACTCGATATAATTTTCACATTTTACCAACTGAAAACGTTTGTAAGAAATTGTGCAGTAAGGGGTATGGTGTTCCATATAACACCCCAGAAAGTTGGCCCTTTATAAAAGATAGACATAACTTTGATTTGCGGGTCAATCGTTTGTGGAAGTCCATTTGAAATTTTTATTTATTTATTTTTGTCAGACTCACTTTTGTATCGGTATCTGAACAGAGAGGTTATGTGGCATGCACTTTGTTTTTCTACTTTATGTCAGTGATCCTTGGTTTGTCTGAAAACCCTGCTGTAAACTGTTAGGATGTAGACTCATCTGAATGTTGACTATTTTGTATTAAAATGTTTGGCTTATTGGAAAATGTTATCAGCTGTATTTGTTTTATTCTTGCTACAGTGTACTACTTTCAAAAGGTTTAGGCTATGTAAGATGGATTTGATAGATTAACACCAAATCTATATTGTGATACATTTTAGGTTGTTACCACATAACTACTTTGTAAGTGAAACATTTAAATTAATTGTAATGTCTAGATAAAAAACTACATAATATATTCAACATGAAGTAAATTTATGTTACAAGTATAAAAGATTCATATACATAAAATGTGACAGAAATGCATGATATAAACACACTTGGATTAGGATATTTCAACATGAAATGATTAAAAGTTTACAACATGAAATGATTAGAAGTTTTCAACATGAAATATTCACAGTCATTTAACATGTATATATTATGCTGGGATTATATAATGAAGTTATAAAATGAAAACATAATCTAATTGCGTGCAACCGATGTACATGTTTCAATTATATAAATCCAACAGACTTTTTTTTTCAGTGTAGTAGAATGCGTTGATATATAGAGAAACACAGCAGAGATTCCTGGGAATGTTTTAGGCATATTTATAAATATGATTATGTCATTTTAATTCGTTTGTGACAAAAATGAATGTATTGAGTTTTATCTCACAAGCTCCAAGAAAGTGCGGCTGCGATGCATCCTTTTTTTTTTTTTTTTTTTACGCAAAGTGGCATGATATAGTGCGGTAAAGGGATATTGTGTCTTGGACAGACGTCCTGGAATCAAACAAATGTTTTATTTTAACTTATGTGAAACATTTTTTATCTTTTAGACTCAGTATGCTCTGACATTGCGACATTTTCACTTACGCATCTTCCCCCGTAACCTGATCGCTCGGTGCGCCGCGCACCTGCACAATGAAAAATCATTCAAGCGCAAACTAACTGGCAAACTGCTCTATTAAAAAAAAAAAAAAAAACGAGGAAAATCAGCAGTGAAAGAAATTTCTTACTATTTTAAATCTAAACTCGACAGGAAAGAAATCAGCGGATCTGGTCGTGGTCCAAGAGATCTCTAAATTACCCGAGAGACGGCTACACTAAACCGACCTCTGTTACTGGCAATGACAGTTAACGCAAAGCCACGGAGGTCAAGTTTAGAATAATTTAGCCCACACAATAACAGTTTAAAGTGCTTTCCACGTATTCATTCATTCATTTATAACGCCAATTCATTATATAAAAACACTGCGGCCACTTAATGTAGTAGGGTCAAGACCCTTAGAGTAGCTTGTGCAGCGATGGAGCTTCTTAAAGAGGAAGAAACCTCCGACAATATAATCTCAGCCCCCCGCCCCCAGCGAAGGTGAGAGGAGAGCCGAGATAGAAATGACCAGCAATTTAAAAAGCGGTACATTTAAAAATACAATATCAAATGACTTATTGTAACAAAATACATTTATAACTTAAAGAAATGGAAGAAACCCCCAAATTAAAACCACAGAAGTGCTTTCATTTAAACAGTTAATGTGCCTCTAACTGACGGTAAACCAATGACGCGCGTACCTCTAACCCGTGCTGATTACGCATTGGTTTGACAGGCTGGGCACGCTCACCGACACTCGTCAGGTTCAAAGCCAGGCCGAACAACTACCAAATGTAGCCTGTTGTTAACACGGTGATACCAATTAAGAAGTCTTTACCTGATTCACAGCTGAAACCCGTGATGGTGGCTGCGCACAAGAAGATGAAAAACTGCCGCGCAACTGTCATCTTGTCTTTGAGCGTCCGAGAATTTATTCCTGGAAGTCTTTCAGGAGCGCCTTCGAGTCCTCTTGGAAACCGAGCCGGGGGAAAAACAAACAAACAAACAAACAAAAAAACAAAAGAAAAAGAAAAAGAAAATAATCTGTGTGTAAAGGACAAAAAAAATATCTAGGTTGAAAATGTTAACATTGGGAACACGGGGAAAAGGAAAAATGAAAGCCAGCCTCTAACAGCACCTTTACAGTCTCGGTGGGTCCGCAGTCCCTATTGAACCGTACCGGGAACAGCGGGGCGGAGCTGTTTCGAGTGGGAGGAAATTGTGATGACAACGAAGTTACGAAATGTCACAGAGTGGGAATGTGTAAGCAGCCTCACAAACGTAATCTAACGTCCATAAATAAATAATTAAATAACCAAAAAAAAAAAACAAGTGAAAAGGGGAAGCTGCCCGGCGTAGCCCTCTTAACGGGGCAAGATTACGCATGCGTGTGATCTTCAGTGAGATATCTCAAACCGCAAGTGTCCATCCATTCCTCCAGGAAGTCGTCAGGCCCTAAATGAGTCTGTGAATCATTAAGCATATTATCTATGTGGTAATGGCTTTATGCTGCAACAAACAATAGAGTGGGGCAAACTGATAACACAAGAGCAGGAACGGCCAAGAAAAACAGAATAGGTTATGTGTTAACCTCTTGACTTTTTCGTGATAGATCAAGCTCTAATCACCTTCATTTTTTATCTCCATTTTTAAAGCCTAGAAACCATCCCGGATGATATCAGATTAGCTACAGTATTTGTTGATGTTAAGAAAACATTTTTCTGGAAACTTCACAGTGACCTTCGCCTGTTTCAACATACATAAATCAGCCGGTGGCTGAAAGGGGAACAAACAAACCCCAGTGGCCAGGTTTCCAAACAATGCACAAAGCCTGAAAACCAAAAATGGAGAGAGCTGCTGCTGCAACAGATCATGTGTTGTATGAGGCATGTGACAATACAACCCAACAATGACACCTGTTTTTCTAGCAGCTCTAAAATATATAGAATCGAGTTTGCAGAAAAACGTGAGGGAAAATGTGCGGAAAAACACGTCGCACTTATAAACAACTTTCATAGAGAACATGCAAATTATTGCATATTCTGTTTGCATTTACACTGCACACAGCGTGTATACAGTCCTCCGGTTTCCCAGCTGTGATGGAGACGCAGATGCATGAGTTGTCTTTGAAGGTCAGCGTGGTGTCCACGGCAGAGTAAGAATATATGAAAGCGTTCCACCTGGCTCTGAGAGGCCTTACAGAGATCTGGTCACCCACTGTCAAGCATGATCTGTCAAACGTTATGTTTTCCACTGGTTTTATTGAAAAAGGATTTTACAAAGTAAGTTTGACAAGCAGCTTCACCTCAGTAAACAATGCGATAAAAATGACAAAGAAAAATCTCTGCTAGGACAGATTTTGGACCAAACAAGAGTCCAAAAAGTGGGTATATAATACATACCTACATACAGTACGTACAAACATACATGGATACAGAGTTCAATTTACAGCATGTTAACAAAGTATGTACATCTGCTTAAATATTATTCATCTATCTGCTAATTTCAGTGTAGCACTTGTGAAATACTGTGAATAACCAGCACGTGAGGCTTCTTATTACTTGCGATAAAGGAGTCTTTTCAGAAGGCAGAGCGCAAAGGCACTGGATCTAAAATCAGGTCTTTATTAACTCAATGCACTGAAGTAAATCTCATCACAACGCTGTCACCGGTGTGTCCGTTTCTGATTTTTTTAAAAATCCAAAAATAATACTTTTTTCAATGATTGTTTTCAAGCTGTAATATAATTAGTAATCAACATTATTCATTAACTCGTATACAGTCTAGGGCATTGTTATTACAAAGAGATTTTGCTTTGCTTTAACAATGCAGTTGGCAAATTTTAAACTACACAATCCACTTTCGCCAGCAGAATTATTATAACCCTGAGCTCTGTCTTGTATTACGCTGTGACTTTGGAGCAGTCACAGGAGGCCTGCCATTGAATAAACAGGGTCGTAACTTTGCCCTGATGCTTTATAAGCTGCTGCTCTTTAGACGTGACTTATCTCCTTCTCCGAGTTGTTAGGAATGCGCTGCGAGCACATAAACATCAACCCTTTGCCAGACAGTCTCTCAATGCTTTCAGTTAGGGCCGTCTTTTACAAAACAGAACCAGTTGAGCCGGTATATTAGCACGAACAGCCACAAACAAAAGTGAGATCTACTGTTGTTGAAAAGTTGACACAAGCAGTAAAAGCTGGGAGGGAGCGTGGTGTCCTGCATAGATCTGCACGCGACATTGCAAATAGAAGATAGAAAAAAATTGCTTAACTAGACGTCAATCCTGCAGTTTGTTATGAAGGCAGAAAAAAGTGCAATGCAGCCTAGCGTAAAACCAAAACCTGACATGCCGACATTTAAATGGTGCTGCTGTAATACATTCTCAAAAATACTGCTGCTGTTGTTTTGAGTCCTAAATCCATGTGCTGTGCCGCAAGCTTTTACCCCCACCATCCACTGCACATCCAGCAAAGATGCAGCTGATAGCCAAATGGCATCTTCGCCAGGGGGAATGCTTTGGCATGCATAGCTGGGCAGATTTGTACTGAGAAATGCCCTGTTATCAACCAATTCAAGTGCAAGTTTATACAGAAGTGTAGGTGGCCGCAAGAGACGGAGGGTGGTGAGGAGGAGGTCAACCCAGGTCAGTGGACGTCCCGCTGATGGCACGGAACACATGGAGGGAGTTCTGTAGCAGTGAGCGCATCATATCCTCCGGGTATATCTGGGGTCAAAGCAAAGCACAGATACAATCAGTGTCAAACACACTGATACCGTGGCTTGTGGTTCATCACATACTGTCTATTCAAGCTGAGTGCACACTGAAGCTGGATTTTATAGTAGCACAGGGGCCTAAGCCATAGTGTGTGATGGTGCTCCTGCAATGTTGGTGGCTAATAAATCTTCAACAGCAGGAACATTTCAGAATCTACTGAGTCAATGCAAAGACTGTGAGAGCTATGAAAACGTGAAGACAGCGTATGTCTGCATTGGCATAATAATGGCTTAATTGCCTTTGCAGTGTGAGCAAGCTAGATGCATTTACAGGCTAAAAAACGTTGCTTAACGGATGCATTATCCTATGGCTGATCAATAAATGTGTTTATACAGCATATTAATTCCAAGCAGCACAATGACAGTTTTTGTGGACTGTGTTGCCACAATGTGCAGCTACAGTTCTGGGAAGCTCAGGCTATGGAGTAGATTTACTGTAAAACAAGACAAGTTTATTTATATATATCACCTTTCAAGTATTACAGTCATTCAGGGTGCTTTACAAAATAAAATTAAAACCAAAAATAAAAGAGTACAAGAAGAAAAAAAAGACAGAAATAATACCAATAATAACAACAACAACAACAGCAACAAAACTAAAAGGTCTATATCCATTAAACATCTCAGATATATATTTAGGGCCCAAGCCTTCTAATGATTTCTAAACAATCAGTAATATTTTAAATTAGATTCTGTATTTTACTGGAATCCAGTGGAGGGAGCTGAGAATCAGACCGATATGCTCTCTCTTCCTGTTTTTTGTTAAAGCTCTAGCAGCCTGAGTCTGTATTCAGGCGAATATCAATTAATGCCTTTATAAGGGCAATTTCTGTGGTATTGACGAACGCCCATCTAGAAGGTATTAAGGACATAAAACTACTTTCTCAACAATTTCACCAATAAGAGGAAGGTTAGAAATAGGCTGATAATTATTAAGAGCAGCAGGATCCAAATTCCACCCCTAATGAAGGGGTTTGACAACTGCAGCCTTTAATGATGCAGGGAAAATATCAGAAAGGAGAGAACCACACGTAATGTTCAAGAGCTCCGGGGCTAAGCTGCCGTAGTACTATAAATCAAGCTTATCTTAAAACAACAGCAAATAAATGCTTTTTTGAAGCACATAAAAATGCGCAATTAATCTTAAATAGAATGAAACAAACAGAAATATGTTTCTAATTCTGTTGATCAAACCACATGGTTAGTGCTGTTGATACTATTTATACTGTTACAGTGATGCATGCTCATATTATCATAGCCCATAACCTCAAATAATGAGGTCAGTGCCTATGCGGGTATTCCCTGTGAGCCAAAAAGTCCACCTTTAGACCATTTTAAACGCTTCATTTCAGATGGTTTATTTATTTTAAAAAATCTTGGTTCTGTATGATGTTAGTGAGAACCCATCTGGTCATCTCAGGAACTCGGCTCTGGTTGACGTGAGCACAGAAGCCCCACCCACCTGCTGTTCAAACCTTGTGTTTGAGAGGGGCAGGCAATGGGAAGAAAGTAGGTTTAAAGAAAAGGTGTTCCACTAAGGCTCATGAGAAAAATATGGATTATTTAGTTATTTAGGCAACGATACTCCCTAGCAAAGTGGAAGAATATACATATGCAAATGAGGACAATAGGTTCCTTTTGAATTTAAATGCTCACAAAGATTTGATCTAAGATGATGTATTTATTAAGAGGATCAAACATGGACATTGTTGGTCCTGTAACAAGTCAACATGTTCAGGTCATCTATCGTCCCAATGAAAGCCAGACAGTGGAATGGGTACTGTGACTAAAGTCTCCACTCTGCTTGTTGTAAGTTATGTAGAACAATCTCTTATCCACTTAAATGCACGTCACAGTGTTTACTTTATGAAAAATAATATGCAACAACATGAAAATCACATTAGCTCAGAGACATTCATCCAAGCAGTGCCAGAGCTTTCATAAATCAGAGCAAAGTCTTCAACAGCTTGCCATGGATATGATCTACTTCAGCCTCCACAGTTAGCAGACCTGGCAGCAAAGCGTGTGACAGACTTGCTGGTCCATCGTGTGGATGTCACACTTGCCTGGTGTGAAACGGACATGCATGCTTAAGTTGCTGTACCAGCAGAAGATCCGTTACGAAGATTATTTAAGAAAAAAAAAAAGATGAGACAGGTGCAGGGAGGCCAAATGTAGATACACACAATAATCGGGCATTCTTGGCTTTAAATAAATTATCATCCCCTGCTGGTCCTGCAACTTTCACACCTACGACAGGCAAAGCGTGGCATCTGTTGCACGCTTTGCTGTGACATCCTGTTGAATATTTATAATAAAAGTGCTACAATAAAGCAAACAAAACTAGAACCATGTAGAAAGTGTCCCATCTGAGTTCTGATATGATTCAGCTGTCAGTCAGGTGCCAGTACAGCATCCTTGCAGCTATTTCACCAGCTCTGGTTGTCTTCTTTCTAGATCACAGCCAGTTGTTGATGACCTCACTTTAGTTTGTGGCTGACTTGTGTTGAGACACCAGCACCTTGTTTCAAAGCAACAGGATCTCCCTCCAGGATCTCCAAACAGCTTGATCGTTCATTGCAAAACTGTATTTCTTTTACTCCAATGAGGACAGAAGCTTTGCCACTAAAAGCACACCCATGTGACAGAGACACAGGGGTGACAGATGGGAATGGCCTGGATGGCATGTTTACCTGTAGCTTGGTTTGCTTTGGAATAATTACGATAGCAGCAGATCTTTTATCCGAATGCTGTTTTTACATACGCAGACATGCAAATATTCAAAACTTAAAAAAGACACCAGTGTGAGTGTAAACATGATTTGATTAAAGGCATCGCTCATTTGCACTGTTTTTAACACCATCAGTAGTGCTACTGTTGTAAATACCTTTTCGTATCCCAGAGTGATCTGACAAGTTTTTCAAAGGAGGAAGTAACTTTGTGCCAAATGTCTGTCTCATCTGCCAAACCACTTTTAACCTCTGAGTGCTTTTTAAAGCTCTTTCCAGCTGAATGCATTTTATCTGACATTAAACTGCTGCGTTTGTCTGATGTATTCCTTTTGTTTTATTTCTAATTAGGATCTGACTATTAACCACCCAAGTCTCAATTGCTGTTGTAATTTTTTTTGATCCAGATGAATGTATGTAGATTACTTTTAGATTTAACCATAAAGGAGAAAAGAACTGAAAAGGTGCACAATCATCATTAGCGTTAATCAAAAAACGGACACAAGTGAGACATTCAACATACTTAAAAAAAAAAAAAAAAAAATCATTACCTGCTTTTCCTTAAAGCTAAAGGCCAGCATAATGGAGAGAAAAGGTCAGACCAGTTAGTTTGCTAATATCAAATATCAGCAGGCACAACAACAAACTGACACGTAGCCAAGCAATACCAACAGGACCCGTGGCAGCTGTGCAGCAACATAGTCATGAACTAATACACAGTCTGGATGAGCAATACTGAACTGTTTTTCCAAGAATTAAAAAGTCACTATGTTTCCAAGGAGCATCATCCAGTGTGTAAGTCAGTTAAACAGTAAAGCTAAACTGTTACTTCACAATCAACACATTCTTGGAATCAACCAAAATCCTTCTGACCATGATTTTAAAGAGTGTGCAAGCAGAGGGCAAAGAGCATAAAGCAGCCCTCTGTGGAACTGGGAGTCATTGTCATATGAAATGTTTCTTGCCACTGTAACTCATCACAACTCACTTCCAGTCTGGTTGTGACCAGTGGTGAAAATGAGGAATCAAAAGTCTGCTTCTGAAAACCACACTGTGCGTTGTGTAACTGAAAAGATCAAATAATATGAACATATGGCCCAAAGCTTTCGTGAAATCGGGCCTCTATTCATGAAACTTAACCAGCAGGGCTCACTTTGAACGATAAGCAGACTAACATTCCCTCTCATATGGAGCATGACTCTCCACAGCAATGGAATTTTTCAGCGTTGACTCTGAATGGAGTAAATCTGAATATCAGTCTAAAGGAAACAGTTTGTCCATGTGGATACATTTTGGTTCAAAATCAAGCACATAGATATTGTAACAGGAAGTGCCTGTTGCAAAAGAATCTTTCACAATTAGTGCCACTGTATAAGAGTTTAGACACTAAGCAAAACACAGTTCTCCCTAAACTATTAAAATTCCCTTCAATGTGATCACCCCCCCCCCGGAAGTCCTATTTTGATGTTTTACAACTGCATGCTTTCAATGTGCACCTAACTGGAAGAGCACCAAGTTTCCAAGAGGCTCATGCATGCGCTATGACACTGTGGGCCTGTGCACCGGTAATTTGTTGCACAGTCATCACCAAAAACTGTGGCAATGCTCTGATGTGTCACAGGGAGAACATTTAGTACAAAGTTCCGGAATTTTCACAAATGCAATCGTGTGCACGCCTGCCATATCTGCGTATACCGACACAGTTCTAGCTCACAAAGTGATATTCAAATTTAGAGCTGTTTTGAGACAGCAGACCAGAGCACGCCAAGAAAGTGCTTCCGTAGGTGGTCAGAACAGGACTTCCAGGGCAGGATCCAAATGTGGCAATAAAAGCTGGAAGTGGTGTATTGCTGAACAAAGGGAAGGCCTTAAAGGGGATTGCAGCCAAATTTAAATCAGGTACTTTTTTTTTTTTTTTTAAGTGAAGTCATTGAATATTTTGACTGCACGTGTGTACACCGCAAGTTGGAAAATACATTTCAGGTGGGCTTCAATTTGTCAAGCAGGAATCTCTGCCTGACAGCTCATTAAGAACAGCAAACCATGAATGTAATTAAGGTAAATGTAGCGTGGGTTTTTCCCATTGTCAACAAAGACAACTGTTGTTTGAGATGTGCTATAGACGGGAAGATTACCTGCTCGTGAATGATGTCTGACAGCTCTTTTACCATTTCTTTGAAATTGGCCTTCAGGCCCTCGTGATACTCAAACTGGTCCTCTTTGATCAGACGCTCATTGATGTCCAGAGCCATGCTGCAAGCCTCGACAAAACGTCTGCAATTATTAGCAAAAGGTGTCAGCTGTGACACATTACATGAAAATATTAAAAACAAATCCACATAGTAGCATATACCTGAAAATGTCCTTGAGCTCTTTTACTTTCTTGCTGCCAGACTGGTTGGATTTACTGTCATCCAGGAATGCTCTGGCATACGCCATGGGGCCTGCGTTCACCTGCAGCAAAACATGCCTGAAATTGTTATGGATTCTTCTTCACAGATCGGTGTACGCAGATAACAACTGGCACACACCACTCACTTTCTCAGCAGTCGCAGCACAGTCTTTCCACAGTAACAGAGCTTCATGCAGCTCTTCAAAACAATTTAATGCATCTAATAAATTCAAGAAAACTCAGCATGTCTGTTTATCCATCTATCTCAACAGCCTTTTATCCAATCTGCTTCAAATGTGGTGGGTGTATTACTGGGAACACAGGAGACTTTGTGACTGCCCGTAAGTGGCATGTTTGGTGGACAGCTCTGCACAAAATACACACCTTTCTTAAAACTGCAAACACTGCCCTCATGTTTTTAAACATCCGGACGTGCCCAGGTGAGTCATTTAATGAACACACTTTCTCTGAGTGTATACACCAAATTACAAATTTAGTGACACACCAATCTCAACCATAGATGTCTTCTGATCCACTGGATTTTAACCACGCACAAGTTGCAAGACATCAGAAACGTCAAGCACACGTAAGAGCAGGGCTGCACCGTTAATTGAATTTTAATCATGATTTTGGCTTCCCGCAATTAAATGGACGTGATGGACGAATATTGAAAAGCATGTGCATCACCAACAGAATGCAAAGGAAATCAAGCGCTCCCTTAATCTCAGTCAGAGCTGCTCCCTGCGCTGTGAAGTTTCCTGGATTATCTGGACGAGTAAGACCACGTTAAAAGACAGATATACAACAAAACTCAAATGTCTGTCGCTGCAGGAGGTGACGAGCTGGTCCCTCTTTGTCCGTTGTTAGAGAACACTTTGGATACAGGCCAAGCAGTGTTACACAAAAACAAATAATATGCAAAGAGCGCTACAGTTACCAGTTTTAGTCACGGCCATCGTGCGGGTGCAGTGAATGGAGTGGTGGATACACACCTTACTTGTTTGATAAGTTTTAATTAACAGGAGCACGAACAGTGTGAAGGTGAAAGCGGCGCCACATTTATTCAACTCTGATTTTTGTTTTTTCATTTTCCTTCTATATTTTTTTTTATGTTGACATTTGTACAGATATGAAAATGTGAAAGCAGTGTTCGGTCTACATGACGGTGCAGTTAAAACATCAGTCGCTTCACCAGTGCCTCTATCATTACTGGGATACTGGGTTGGAACTGGAGCAGCACCAGCCTTTTCTCATCATCAAAAACATTTACTCTCCTGCATGTTTCTAAACACAGGAACTATTCTCAGCATTGTAAGGGAAGGGGTATGACAGAAACCCTTACACAAAAGGAAACCTCTTGATTTCCATTAGGGAGGCTGTGGGAAGTATTCAAAGAGGCAAACCAAGGCTGGACTGGACACCCAAGGTTACTGTTGGCAGACTGCCTGACCAGGCCACACATCCTCTGTGATATATATATATATATATATATATATATATATATATATATATATATATATATATATATATATATATATATATATATATATATATATATAAGAGAGAGAGAGAGTTTTCATAGGGTTTATGTCATGTATGTCTTCCTGGGATGGGAAATCTCAGCTGTCTTCACACAGTAACATCCATTATTTAATGATGCAGTCTGCATGGGCAACATGTACATCTATAAGTTGATGTTACAAATACTGATTACTGAAGAAAAATTGTTTTGAATAACCTCTCATTTCCTAGAAGCAGTCAAGCAGGTTATACTTTTGAGTGCTTTGCCTGAGGTCAAAGTCTGATTTCTGTCAAAAATGTTAGCTTATTGTATAAATTATCAACTTTGGGGAATGTTTACTTAGTGCGAATGACAAATAGTTTCAAGAAATAAAGAAGTTAAACTGTGAAAAGCTAACAGCAAGTGTGGGGAGGAAGCTTTTGAATCTCCAGGACTGAAAACATTTAAGACTGCAGCACCAAGAGAAGTACCTGAAGACTGGAAAACAGGGGTTTCAAACCGATTGCCAGCACAGCCCAGGTCAAGGAACAAGTAAGGGCCACTGGTGTGTGAGACCATTGTCAGGCTGTTCATTGTATTTTGCACACCATGAGAGTGGCTGTCCGTTAATCTATTCCAAGCAAGAGTCATCCTTAGATTTAAAGCCTTCTTACTGACAAAAACATATTGTACTCATTAAAAGAAAGTAAACTGTTCAGAAACAGCAAGAACATATAGTATCTTTCTAATAGATTAAAGAAGGTGTATGAAATGCAAAAAAGTTCAGGCTAATTTACAAGTGCCCGTCTCTGCCTTCTGTCCTGTGGTTTTTATAGCTACAAGATACAAAGTGACCTGCGGTACTATCTAATAGTGGACTTCTTTATTGGTTACAAATGGGTGTAGATGATAAGTATATATCTTGGACATGTCACAAGCAAAGCCTGTCCTTTGACCCTTCTCAGAAAAAAAAAGTGTAAAAAATATGAATAAAAGCAAGCGATCAGCTTGTGCAGCAAATGTTTTTTTGTTTTTTTTTCCCACCACGTAGCCTTTACCTGCACAGAGACACAGCCCTGCAGTTTGAGCTGCAGCTGGATCATGTCCACCTCCTGGCTGGAGCAGAGCTTAGTCAGCTCCGCTGTCCGTGCCTTCATCTCATCTATGGCCACATCCACCGGTTTGAGCTCCACCTGCTTCTCAGCCACCACCTCCACCCGCTTCTTCACGTATGGGAAAGTATTGGCAGCTACAGATAAGTGAGATAAGAGGCGGAATTGGTTGGGTCATGCCATGTTGCAGTTATAACAAAAAAAACAAAGAAAAATAAATTGAGTGGCATCTTATTGGGGTTACCTTCAGGTGACCCCTTGTTTGACATGTGTAAGCAGCCGTACTGATCTGTTTGTTCTTTTGTGTGTGCAAACAATGAGAAATATGTTCATTCAGTGGACAAAAAAAAGAATAAAAGGTGCCTGTCAATGCTGAAACATACTAATGCCCAGCTGCCACTTGCTACAGTAACCAGCTGTTATTATTTAATGTTTATTGACATTTAGTAGCACACACACACACACACACACACACACACACACACACACACACACACACACACACACACACACACACACACACACAAACACACACACACACACAGAGTCCAGTGTGCCACTACAACAAAGCACATTTGCTCTGCAGTAAAGGACTCAAGTTTTTTGCACACTGCTATTAGGACTTGAAATAGGATGAGATGAATGTTTGCCTTCATGGCACTTTGAAATGTGCAATCATGGTAACAAGGAAGAATGTGTTGTTAATGGGGCAAATCAACATGCAAAACTCTATAGGACGTTTTTCTAGTGTTTGGTTCTAACTGTGTTCTATGTACTTATGAGGACAGTCCTCTTCTTGCACTGCTCCTCTACCCCGCCGTGTTTCTTCCCCGACAGCGTGTACGGCGTCTCAAACACGAAGCGGCTGATGTTGTGGCACTTCTCAAAGTCGGTCTTCTTCTCTGGCGCTTCCTTCTCCTCGAAGTACGGCTTGACAAAGGTCACTTGGATGTAGGCAAACTTGGTGTCCAGTTCTTTGGGGTTGACCTGCAGGCGAGCAGTAAGATTGAATGACATACAGATGTGAGGCGCTAGATATCAGATACAAGTCACTTGGTGATGGTTGAATCATCCAGAAGCAATATAAACTTTTGTTATTTCTCCAAAGTTAAAAAAATAAGAAAAAATTCCTATTTGAAGTCAAGCTCTGAAGCCAAAACAGTACAAACAGACAAAGAAACAATCTTTAAACCCATCAACCGAGACTTCATTGTGAATCCATGAGGGAGTGGAAACTGATCACTTCCCAACATTAGGTTGGACAAATGATATTTTCTGAGTAAACACCAGAGTGAAGCATCACAGCCAAATGAATTATTTCTATTTCCTCTGCTTTCAATGAATACAGCAGGCTGCCAATTACAGTCAGAAACCACATATCAAGAGTATTTACTCAAAGTCTCCCACCCTTTCCTTCCTTGAACTATCTACTGCACCTTATTTGAGTCCTGAATTATCTTGACATTTTCTGCGCCAAACTTTTCCCCGTAGAGCGTCAGGAGCCGCTGGGATATTTCGGACAGGCCGGTCAGTTTGGGCTCTTTGTAAATATACTCCTTCCCATCTTCTTCCTCAAAGAAGCCCTGTTCAAAGCACACATTGTCAGTGAAACACAGCTTTGGGAAACATTTAAAAAAAAAAAGGGGGGGGAGGGGGGAGGTGTAGTGCGGATTTTCAACTTGCAACACATTTTAAGGGACTTAACATTGCAGATACTAGCTTTATTTGCCATTTCTTCAAAACTGAACTTGCTTCTAATTAAATTTTGCCTTTTTGATTCTCATTGCAACAACTGCTTTCACTCTCAAATCATTATATTTCAAGATTTTATAGAGGACCTATTCTACGCGTTTCCAGCTGCAAATTACATTTTTTTCCTCTTGGTCCAAGCAGTTTTACCTCCTCTCCCTTCAAGCCAAATTTATGAATGGCTGAAAACCCTCTGAAACTGAACGTTTAGAGCAGTCTGTAGTTTACAGACAAAAAAAGGAAAACACAATAATGTCTGTAAGGAGAAACAAAGCCCTAAATTACCCCACACCTGACAATTTTTTTCATATTACCTTCAACAGCATAAATTTTTTTCCCGTACATGTTTATGCACTCACGACATATGGACTGGTGGAACAACAGTAGTACTTGGGTTTGCTTTTCATCCTATAAAACGACACTGAACATCCTGCTTTTTATTTATATAGCTGCAGCAG
The DNA here is from genome assembly GCF_007364275.1 of Archocentrus centrarchus. NCBI lineage: Eukaryota > Metazoa > Chordata > Actinopteri > Cichliformes > Cichlidae > Archocentrus > Archocentrus centrarchus. The sequence continues at coordinate 2,455,083 of NW_022060145.1, forward strand.
CAACACTGAAACGCCCATCAATAAAGGGGGAAAAAAAAGTGGTTAAAAACTGTGGTTATTTGTACTTCAGTTTGTCATTTCTTTTGTTTGCTCGTGAGCTCATGCGTCAGAAACCTCTGACACAACACGAATCTCTCCTTTTACCTAACACAGCAAAGCGTAATAGGAGGAAGCTTTGCCCTATTACAGCAGCGCAACTGTGACGGTGTCCTGACAGAATAACAGCAAAAGGAACAAGGAAATCACCCTTCACTGGCTTCCCAGCCAAACGTAATATCAGCTGTTTGTTGAGATATGTAAAGAAGCCAGAGGTAGCTACTGATAAAAAGGTCCAAAATCCTGTTCAGGGTCGCGGGGGTGGGGTTGGGGTGGGGCTTTGGTTTTACTACTTACTATTATTACTGTTATTTATATTGTTTAAATTCATGTTGTTTGAGTTTATATTCAAATTTATATTGTTCGAATTATCACCAAACCCAGAATACACTCAACATTTACGTTTCATGCAGCCTTTCAGAAGCGGCTTGTTGGCCTCACCTGTCCATAAAAGGCCACTCTGAAGTAGGTCCCGAGCAGCCGGCGGCCCGACTGGATCACCTCCATTATCTTATTGTACGCTCTGTGTAGAGTGTCGTACAGTCGGCTTAGTTTCTGGAAAAAGTGGGACAGATGGCGTCAGAGTTATTCTGCTTAGTGAATGTTTGTTTATTGCAGCAAGTGGGCCGTACACGTACAGCAGGCACAGGAATTTGGGTTATGCAAAAGCACACAAGAATTAAAGTCTGTGTTTTTTTTAGCATGCACAAAACAAAACTGTAAAGAAGCAACACCGTGCATCAAGACAAAGCAAATCAAGCAAAACCAGCCCTGCCAAACATGCTGTTGGTACATCATGTGGGGCCAAAAAAAAACAGTGACCCGGCGTCCTGTGACATCGGTTAGCGACTGATGCTATAAGCACAACCCCCCGCCAGCAGAATAAAGGCACCAAGAAGGCATTACTATTTCTGAGCTGCACACAGATCACAGTCCAGGGTCCAACGCACTGAATACAGTTCCATTACTGTTGTCATTTTGACATTTGAGTCAGAATGTTTTTCTTTTCTGTTAAAACATGTTGCCACAGTGAAGGCCGAGTCAAGGCCCGGATGACTCTGAGCAGGTCAAGCAGGTATTTTAAAGAAGCAGGTAAAAGTGAGCGATAAGATGCATTCCTTAAGGGTGAGAAAGTGTAATGCTGAGCATTTTGAAAGGCTGAAAATGTGTGGTATTTGACAGCTGGTAAACATAAAGTATAGAGCAGTATAATAATGTAACACAACAACGCAAACGCTTAGGACACACATTTGTCAACATTTCCAACCTAAAACTACAGTCAGAGATAATGGCTATCACGACAGCTGGGCCTTCTGCTTCAGGCGGGTGTGCGGGTGTTTCACACACCATATGACAAAATGATCCCTATGAGGGTTGCCTGCTCCAGTCAGACACATTATCCGATGATGACGATGATACAATGGGGATAGAAATTGATAAAGAATATAAAAAAATTGTAAAATGCAACCCTGCTGGAAATAAGACAAGAGATTAAACAGCGGTAACATAAACAATTCAAGTTTATTTTAATAACGCTCCTTGTGGCTGATCCCTTATTAACAAGGGCTCGCCCCAGCAGGTAGCTGCCACATGTTTGATCTGGCAGAGTTTTTATGCCATATGCCCTTCCTGACACAACCCCGACGTGATTTGTGTCTCCTCCCAGCATCAAACTGGGGATTGTTTGCTTGTTAGGCGAATGTGTAAATCACTACACACAGCTCGAGTTTACTTTAATGCTGCTATTTATTTCTAATTAAAGGTTAAAGGTTACCAACCCATAGCTTATTAAAAGAGATGTGCAAATCACTTTAGTTTGTCAGCAGATCAAATATTTATCAAATAACTATTCTTGGTGTGCGTTCTCTGTTCTGGTAGCTGCAGATCCAGAAATGTAAAAGTATAATCAAGTATAGAAACATTTATACATTTTCTTCATCATCAAATGAATGCATGCAAATTTCAGTAACAATTTGACGCACAGCTTGCAGCGCTATAACTTTACAGCTGGGCTTCATTCGTGATATTAGTAAGGTAGACGGCATAACGACTTGGACGTATTAAATGGATTTCCTCAGCAGAGGATCTATATCGATTGCTGAAAACGTGGTGCTTCCAGCTGATTTTAAACCAAAGCTGTGAACATAACCTGCTCTCAACCAGGTTACGTCTAAAGCACGAGCTAGCACGAACTGTGATTTAGCCAGGTAAAAAGAATGCACCTTTCACTACACAGAAACTCGGCACACCTCGCTAATTGATAAATTTTGCTTTTTTAGTGTGCTCCTTTAGTTTCTTTGCCTTCATTAGGCCTAAGGACTCAACAGCACAGACCCATAATGGGTAGATTCCCTCTAGTATAACATCCCATCATGTACAAAAACTCACGAGGTTCATTCCTGCAGATGCTGAGTCTATAGGTTACCCAGGATTTTAACACTGCTCACAGAATAACCTTCAGTACCTCGTATTCGTGACGCTTCTCATAGATGGGGATAATGAGTTTGGCGATGTGTGTGATGAGCTCGTAGCGTTCAGCTTTCCACAGCGCTTCCACGCAGACCTCGAGGTGTTCCACCAAGACTTCCTGAACAGAGACGGAAAAAGAACAGGACTCTTTTTTTTTTTTTTTTTATAACACATCCTTTATATGCTGTCAACACCACGTTATCAAAAGGGACCTATTGTGTTCATTTCCAGCTTTATTTGTGGAGTCTGGTAGAGGAGCTTTGCAGTACTGTTGCATAAACCTTACACTGGGTGGTGGTCTAATAAATTTGTTAAGTGCTATATGAATATGTAAAATAAGAAAAATACTAGAAATTATGATAGGTCCCCTTTAATAAGCACTTTACAGTACAGATACCAAAACATATTTTTGATACTTTGCTTGAGAAAAATAAATCCAAGAAGTCATGCAAAATGTAGGATTCAGTGATAGATAAGCCATTTACTTTTGATTGTGTAATACAATTGATTTATATCACTTCATAACATGTTAAAAAAAAAAAAAGAACTTGCTCTGAACAGGTGCCACACCTCGGTATAATAGACATCCTGCATGCCAGCGTCTTCCTTCATCGCAGCTTCCTCATCGATGTTGAAAGTGATCTTCTTGAAAGCCGCCAAGCCGCTGGGGAACAATTCTGGTGAACCAACACCAAAGATGAGCCAAGAAAAAAAACAAAACAACTTTCACATACATTTCTAGTCTGACATTTTCTACCAAACACTGCATTTTATTTTTTTTGTTCTGAGATTGCGACAGGTGTTTTGTGACAATGAGAATTCATGAATATCCAAATGGTGTCAGTCACGGCCTAATGCCATGCATGAAAGGCGAATACTCTTCGATTCCCCGCAGTCTGTAACTGTCTAATGATAATAAATCTAGCTGCTGAAAGGTAGATGCAGTTTATGCTTGCTGCTGCTTCTGGACTAGATCCCAAACAAATTTTCAGAGATAGGTTTTGCTGTCGACCAACTGCTCTCAGCCTAACCACCACATATTTGCTTAGAGAATTACAGCGAGTTACAGCGAGTTTTGCATTAGATAAAGATGCCCTTAAAAATAACGTACACCATTGTGAGGAATTGTTTTCGCTGCGTGCCACTGTGCTCCCCTAACAGCGTCGGTGCGTGGAGTGTTTGCACGTTGGTCGTGACAATAAACCATGAACAAACCGCCATGTGTTTTATCAGCACTGCAGGAGGACCGCAATAAAGGTTGGCTGCTTCGTGTGGCTACACTCGGGTCCTCAGAGTGACATTTGAATATGTCGTTTAATTCATTTAAATTTCCTAACCAAGTTCCTTCCTCGGGTAAGCGTACAATGTGAAATCCAAGAAGATAGATTAAAGCATTGTTTGTGTGTAGAGGAGTGGAGGACCTTACTCTTCCTGTGCAGGTATTCTGCAACCAGCGCAGCCACGTGAACATAACACATAGCAGCCTGTGGAGACAAGAAAAGAACATTTGATACTGGAAATACTGGAAAATATTTCATGACACTAGAAAAACAAAGGTTTTGTCACGTCCTGGGCCGTTTGCCCAGCGTTTTTGTGTTTAGTTTATTTCCTGAGCTTCTCCTCCCAGTATGTTTGTCTTGTGTTTCCTAGTGTTGTGATATGTCTGCGTCTCTGTCCTGAGTCTGTGCCTGTTCCCCGTGTTTAGTCAGTATGTTCCTTGGTTTGTCACTTCCTGTTTATTTTGACAGTCTGGTTTTCCTGTGCTTTGTGTTCAGCTTTGCTTCCCCTGTGTAATTAGTTTCATTTGCCTCACCTGTTGTTCCCTGCTGTTTCCTCTTGCCCTGATTACCCAGTGTGTATTTAAGCCCCCAGTTTCCATGTGTTCCTTGTCGCGTCGTTGATGTTGTGTGCCCGTGTGTTCCTGTGCTCCCTGTGGTTCCCCTTCGTCTCCCTTCTGAACGGTTTTTGTATTGTTTTTCCCTACTTTAATAAATGCCTTTAAGTTATGCCCATCTCCGGAGTCCTGCATGTTTGTCCTTCCTCGTCCGTTTCCTCCCCGGCCATGACAGAACGACGCGACCATACTAAAGACCAGGCTAGCTCCGGCTACTTCAACGGCACTCGTCTGGCGCTGGGGGGCCCAGCATTTCAGAACAGTGCCCGTCAGCGTCCTTCATCTGCGGCTCCGCTCACTGGCTTCCCCCTTCCACTGCAGTCGCGGCGGCCACGGAGGAGGGGGAGTTCCCGGCAGCATCGGTGGGGGGCCCCCCCAGACCCGAGCGGTATAACGCCGCGGATATTGTCACAGCGTCATGCGCAAACTACCGTCTCTGTGAGTAAGACTGACTCCAGTATCACAACCGTTTGGGATAAGGGGCTTTCTCACACCACCAGCTGCCAGCCAGATCTCTCTTGGCTACCCGCCGATGTAGAGATAATCGATTCTCCCCTGATGGTGGACATTTTGGAGGCAGAAACTCATGCATCTCGGCCCAACAGAACAAAACAACCCACTAACAAGGACAGACGTTCACAGGACCCCGCTGCTTTTCCCCTCAGTGGCAGTGTTCCCAGTCAGCTGTAGCTCCAGCTCCTCCTCAGTGGCAGTGTTCCCAGTCAGCTGTAGCTCCAGCTCCTCCTCAGTGGCAGTGTTCCCAGTCAGCTGTAGCTCCAGCTCCTCCTCAGTGGCAGTGTTCCCAGTCAGCTGTAGCTCCAGCTCCTCCTCAGTCGCAGTCTCCCCAGTCAGCTGTAGCTCCAGCTCCTCCTCAGTGGCAGTGTTCCCAGTCAGCTGTAGCTCCAGCTCCTCCTCAGTCGCAGTCTCAGACCCCTCAGTTAGCTCCAGCTCCCTCTGCTCACCCTGCTCCCGCTCCCTTGGCTCCAGCTCCCCCTGCACCCGTACCTGTTCCGCGGGTGGGGGCAGCCACGGACGGGCTGACCTCTGCACCCGTACCTGTTCCGCGGGTGGGGGCAGCCACGGACGGGCTGACCTCTGCACCCGTACCTGTTCCGCGGGTGGGGGCAGCCACGGACGGGCTGACCTCTGCACCCGTACCTGTTCCGCGGGTGGGGGCAACCAGGTCCAAGCCTTCGCATCGGTTTTCTGTGTTAGCTGCAGCAGCAGGGTCTCAGTCAGCTCTAGCTCCAGTCGCTCTCCCTCGCCTTCAGTGAGCTCCAGTAACTCTGCCTCGGTCCCCAGTGTCAGCTGTTTCAGTGCCCTCTCAGTCAGTTCCCTCAGCCCCTGTCTTAGTTCCTTCGGTTTTGGTCCCAGTTCCCTCAGCTCCTGCTCCTTCTGTAGCTCCAGTAGTGTCAGCTCCCTCTCAGGCCCCAGTGTCAGCTAGCTCTCGGTCTGTTTCCACGCAGCCAGATCTCCCTAGCTCTCGGTCTGTTTCCACGCAGCCAGATCTCCCTAGCTCTCGGTCTGTTTCCACGCAGCCAGATCTCCCTAGCTCACAGCCCGCTCTCTCTGGCTCCCGGCCTGCTTCCACGCAGCCAGATCTCCCTAGCTCACAGCCCGCTCTCTCTGGCTCCCGGCCTGCTTCCACGCAGCCAGTCGTCTCCCGGCCTGCTTCCACGCAGCCAGTCGTCTCCCGGCCTGCTTCCACGCAGCCAGTCGTCTCCCGGCCTGCTTCCACGCAGCCAGTCGTCTCCCGGCCTGCTTCCACGCAGCCAGTCGTCTCCCGGCCTGCTTCCACGCAGCCAGTCGTCTCCCGGCCTGCTTCCACGCAGCCAGTCGTCTCCCGGCCTGCTTCCACGCAGCCAGTCGTCTCCCGGCCTGCTTCCACGCAGCCAGTCGTCTCCCGGCCTGCTTCCACGCAGCCAGTCGTCTCCCGGCCTGCTTCCACGCAGCCAGTCGTCTCCCGGCCTGCTTCCACGCAGCCAGTCGTCTCCCGGCCTGCTTCCACGCAGCCAGTCGTCTCCCGGCCTGCTTCCACGCAGTCCCCTGCACCTCGGCTATTCCTCGAGCAGCCCCTGCTGCTCAATAAAGCAGCAGTGTGCCCTGTTCCGCGGTCCCAGCCTACGCATCCGGTGCCTCACTATGTAGGCCCCGTTCAGCCCATGGGCTCAGCTCAGTCCGAGCCGAGGGGGGTCTCCGCTCAGTCCGAGCCGATGGGGGTCTCCGCTCAGTCCGAGCGCTCCGCGCCAGAGGGTCCCGCTCAGTCCGAGCCGATGGGGGTCTCCGCTCAGTCCGAGCGCTCCGCGCCAGAGGGTCCCGCTCAGTCCGAGCCGATGGGGGTCTCCGCTCAGTCCGAGCCAGGGGGTCCCGCTCAGTCCGAGCGCTCCGCGCCAGAGGGTCCCGCTCAGTCCGAGCCGATGGGGGTCTCCGCTCAGTCCGAGCGCTCCGCGCACGAGGGTTCCGCTCAGTCCGAGCCGATGGGGGTCTCCGCTCAGTCCGAGCGCTCCGAGCCAGGGGGTCCCGCTCAGTCCGAGCCGGTGGGGGTCTCTGCTCAGTCCGAGCGCTCCACGTCACCCGAGGGTTCCCCACCAGAGCCCGGGGTCGCCCTTCTCCGCCGCCGCATGCCCCGCGGTCGGCCTCCAGTGTCTTCTCCGCGTCTCCGCCGCCGCCGCTGGAAGCACGGTCAGCCTCCGGTGCCTGCTCCCCGTCGCCGCCGCCGCTGGGAGCGCGGTCGGCCTCCAGTGACTCCCCCTTGTCGTCGCCGCCGCCGCTGGGAGCGCGGTCGGCCTCCAGTGACTCCCCCTCGTCGTCGCCGCCGCCGCTGGGAGCGCGGTCGGCCTCCAGTGATTCCTTCTCGTCATCGTCGCCGCCGCCGCTGGGAGCGCGGTCGGCCTCCCTCGTTGGGATTTTGCTTTGTGGCCCCTTGGCCTCTGCGGCCTCCTGAACTGTGTGTTTTTTGTTTTTGGATTTCCCACTGACTCCCCTGAACTGTGGACTGTTTTTTCCCCTGCTGTTTTTTGTTTTGTCTTAGCTCCTGGACTGTTCCTTGTTTCGACCCCCTGTTTTGGACATTGGAGCTCTCCGGCCTTGTGCCGTCGCTTTTTGTTTCATCCGGTTGTTTTTTTTGCTTCTCGTCCCCGTGTTTTGTTCTTGTTTGGACTGTGTTGCCTCTGCTCTGCCTCGTTTTGATGCCCCCTGTTGGACTGTCTCCGGCCTTGTGCCGTCGCCTTTTGTTCTGGTCCTGTGTTTTTGTTTTCTTCCTGTACGGGTTTGATTTGTTTTGTTCACGCCCTGTGATTTCTGTTTTGCTCCCTGTCTTTGTTTTTGTTTCGGGCCCTCCCTCCTGGTCCCCCGCCTCCCGCCCTTGTCTGGTTTTGTTTTCTGGTTTTGGCCGTCGGGCGCCGGCCTTTAAGGGGGGGGTACTGTCACGTCCTGGGCCGTTTGCCCAGCGTTTTTGTGTTTAGTTTATTTCCTGAGCTTCTCCTCCCAGTATGTTTGTCTTGTGTTTCCTAGTGTTGTGATATGTCTGCGTCTCTGTCCTGAGTCTGTGCCTGTTCCCCGTGTTTAGTCAGTATGTTCCTTGGTTTGTCACTTCCTGTTTATTTTGACAGTCTGGTTTTCCTGTGCTTTGTGTTCAGCTTTGCTTCCCCTGTGTAATTAGTTTCATTTGCCTCACCTGTTGTTCCCTGCTGTTTCCTCTTGCCCTGATTACCCAGTGTGTATTTAAGCCCTCAGTTTCCATGTGTTCCTTGTTGCGTCGTTGATGTTGTGTGCCCGTGTGTTCCTGTGCTCCCTGTGGTTCCCCTTCGTCTCCCTTCTGAACGGTTTTTGTATTGTTTTTCCCTACTTTAATAAATGCCTTTAAGTTATGCCCATCTCCGGAGTCCTGCATGTTTGTCCTTCCTCGTCCGTTTCCTCCCCGGCCATGACAGGTTTAAATGGAGTTGACGACACTTAACGTTCCTAAATAATATCTCATGCACTCTGTCATTATAAACCATTAATGTGAGTGTTGAATTGTAATTTAATTACTCATCTGTAGAACTGCCGCAGAACTACGACTGCACCTCTGTGTGAAATGACCCGAAGGCCTGAAAGCTATTTTTGACTTTCTTTTATCGTCTGCCTGAAGCATCATCCAATGTGTTTTCCTTAGAAAGAGGCACCATTGAGAACTGCAGTGGTTTGACTAATGTAACTGAAAAGCTGAGAAGCTCCTTTTTTATTTACTCTTTAATAAAACAAACAACAAACAGAATAAAATCAGAGAAGGAATCAATAAAGTGCCATAGAAAAATATATCATCTGTTCAGTGACTTTGAATTAAGTAGCTCAGTTTAAAGTGAAAATTTCTTGTTAGCATTGCTTAAAATATAAACTATAAATAACTAAATAAATACACATGACGTGAACCTGACAGCGTTCCAGCTGGACCACCCAGGTTCCAGTCCTACATCAATCTAGCTTTTTGATCTTTCTTTTCCATTATCTAATCTTGACCAAAAAGGTCTTTCTACCCAAACATCAGGACTAGACATGTTCCTAAGATAAATATAAATAAATATTTACTCTGTGTAATTTGATACACGATGAAGTAGTCAGTGTTTTTTCTTAGTAACCCTGAATAGCCTTTTGCTGCAGTCTCACCCAAAAAAAAATGAATAAATGGAAAGGGTCCCGAGGTAAAATGAGTGGACTTTTATGTTTACAGTTTCATTACATAACAATAAAAATACTAAATACTAAAAATACTCCAGCTTCTTATGTTGTATTGTGTTTGTGCTGTTATAATGTTGAGTTGAGCAGATGCAAACTGTGTTTGAATCTCAAGCCCCTTTTCCGTGGTGCCGGTGCCAAGTGCTCGAACCGTTCAGCACTTTTCCGCCGCAAACTCACTCAATGCTCGGCCGAAAAATGGGTTTCGTTCCAGCACTGTGAACTAGCTGGTCTGGAACCAAGGAACGCACGATGCAAATGGCAGAAGGCCGTGACTCTGCCATCTCGATGTAAAGTTTTCCACTGCATTTCACCGCAACGTGTGCATTTCATGAGAAAAGAGATGCGATTTTCTTGGCAATTAATTAAGTTGGGCACTGAGGCTAAACTTGCTGCTTTGTATCAGTTCATAACAGATAAAAGGATGTAAAGTGCGTATTTGTCAACTTGCTCGTAATTGCTGTCTGTGTTTACCTTGTGCTGCACACAGATGTTGCAGTAGTTTTTTTTGGACCGTAAAATATGTTCGCAGCACAAGAAATAGATTTTGCAAAAGGGGAGCGTGCTCTGCCACCTTTGTGCCCTTCGACTTCCATTTCCAGGAATCGCCCACACTCATATGTAAAGGATCAGCTCGCAAAGCGCGGTGGAAACGCAGACTCGTTTCTAAGCGGTTCCTTGGAGCCGGCACCAGCACTGGCACGAGTATCAGATAGTTTTTAACCCCACTGCAGCACTTTGAAGTCAGCAGCTGGTCAGGTGCTCTATAAAAGTGTTTGGTTTTGGTGTTGCTACAACGGTGAAATTGTGCCACCAGAACCAGGAAAAAAGCAAGTCGTCCTTGAGCCACTCTGTCAACGTAACAGAGAGAGTGAATGCAGTAGTTGTCAAAGATGTCAAAATTATTGACATCTTTGATAATAAAATAATTTGCCTGTCCAAATTATTTTCTTAGCGCTATCCAGATGGCAGCAACACTAAAAAGAAACTACTAAAAGTAAGACAGACAGAGAAGAGTGAAACCAATTACTCAGTCCGTTCATACCTCTGACAGATCGCCATTCTTGAGGTGTGCCCTGGCCATGCTGTCCAACCAGGTCCGCCTCAGCTCAGGGGTGCTGGCATACGACCGGGCCAGGCTGTACTGGAGGTCCAGCAGCATTTCAGGATCTTTCTCATGCTCGCGCATCTGAGCTGTAGCCATCAGAACTGTGCGGATCCGCTTGGTCAGACCCTTCACTTCTGAGGGGAAAGCTGTGGACTGCATCAAACATACGGAGACCGGTGAAAACAGGAACAAATCTATTCAAAAATAAAAGCAGGGCTTTGTTCTTCAGATGTGGCTAACATCCTGCTGCCAGACTAAAATTAGCTTGTTAGTTTGAATCAAGCTCATTTGAGCTTTTTTAAGTGCAGTTTGGGGGATGATTTTTCTGGTCTTTGAGAGTGCTCTCACTTTAACCGGGGCAAGAGAAGACTAAAATCCATTCATGCTGATTCAGCAACTGTAGCAACATGAGGTAGGTGTGCAGGAAAGCTTCCCAGCTTCGCAGTGGTCATTTTATGTCTGTTGCTGCATTGTTAATGGTTTCATTGTGTTTCATGTTGTGATCCACAATGTTACCACATTTCTATTACTGCTACAATTAGATCTAACCATGACTGTGGTTAGACTGGAAGTGATGCTGAGTGCTGGTTATGTAAGGGCCTCCCCATAAATCTTACGCTGGCCATAAGCTGTCAGATTTATCCAGATTTATCCAGTCTGCAGCAACCTCCAAGACCCTTCACAGCCCAATCAGTTTCTGGAGACTTTGCTCATGTATCAGAACAAGTCAGATGTTGTCCTCTGCTGACTTGTGCTGTCCTTGCTAGATTCCACTGTCTGTGTTCATCATCACTTTGTTCTACTTAGTAAATCTGGCCTGTTGTATGTTGGATACAACAGGCCTCTTGACACTGTGCCATGCTTTTCACAGCAGTATTAACACAAATCATCTACACCTCCTACACAAAATTTACTGTTTAAGCAAATCACATCAGGTAAGCAATGATTCAAATTCACACTGGCAGCAAAGTTTCACAAACGAGATAAGATGTGTGCTCTTAAGAGAGAGCAAACACAGATGCCAGATAGATTTTCTTGATACAGAAGTTAAATAGATACATTCAAAAACACCCCATTTTATTTGCTTTATTTCAATTTCTCATGCAAGTTATATCAGATTGAGGGTAACACTTTACAGCAAGGGTTAACACTTGCTTAGTTATGAAAGAACAAGAAAGAATTAAGTCAGGAGCAACCTGACAGGTAATGAGTCATTCACAGCACTTCCCCAATTACTACTGACAGACTTTATTAGTCAATCGTTCAGTAATAATTAGTCCACAATTATCCACAAATTGATATCCAATTAAAAACAGTAACTACTCATTCATTACAGATCACTCCAACTACAGTTACTCTTTTTGTGATGCCTAAAGTAGTGAAGCATAAAACTAGTACTTACTTATCTTACAGTTATTTCATAAGTAGTTATTTCCCATGGTGTAACACACTGTGCTTTGTACTGTGCCAAAATTGTGACTAATGGTGAAAACGTCATGAAGGAACGAGTAACTACTGTGTGACTGGACACGAAGGGCGCGTCCCTTCATGTCAAGAGTAGTATAAAGTACAAAGGGTATAAAAAGGTTCATCTGGATGATCTCATGAGAAAGTATATATTTAGATAATCTACAGACAAATATAAACATTATTAACGGATGACTCCTTTAGAGAATAATCATTATCAAGTGTTCCTGAAATACTTCTTTTGTAAATGTCTGCTTGCGCAAAGTGTTGCCAGCTGTGATCTGTGTTCCTTCCACTTATCTTGACTCCACAATACCTTCATGGCCTTATCGCTGTTTGCAAAGTTGTTGATGATGGAGAGCGACTCCTGGAAGCGTGAGCTGCCAGTCAGCGCCACGTCAGAAATCAGCTGGCTTACTGCAATTATGATCTGAACAGGAAAGGAAAGTAAAGATAGGCAGGGGTGGGGAGAGAGAGAGAGAGAGAGAAAAGAAAGACAGTAGGCAAGGAGAAAGAAAAAAAAATGAAAGGAGGAAATACACAGTCTCTGGAGCTTGAAAAAAGGTGACTGGACTTCTTTTTGTTTCTTGAAGACGTTTCACCTCTCATCCGAAAGGCTTCTTCAGTTCTCAACCAAAAGGTGGAGAGACCCAGGTATTTAAACCCCTGTGGGCGTAGTCCCCTGGAGGTGGTTATGACCCTCTATTGATCATGTGCGTGAACACATGTGCCCAGGTGTGAAGGGGGCGTGGGTCATATTTAATCAGTGGTTTCAGTTGAAACCAATTTAGGACTCCGCTCCATTGTTTCCTGTGGCCTATTGAGGTCACTGGAACAAAGGTGTGAATGGGGGTTGAGACGTCTGGGAAGGGAGCTCAGGACAGCACTGTAAGCGGGGGAAAGTGGGTGACGTAATCCACCTCCTCTGTTCAATGTTGGTTGTTCACAGTGGACATAGATGGCTTCTTTCACTCCTCTTTCAAACCATCTGTTTTCCCTGTCCAAAATGTGAACATTGGCATCCTCAAAAGAGTGCCCTTTTTCCTTCAGATGCAGATGTACTGCTGAATCTTGTCCTGTCGAGGTGGCTCTTCTATGTTGTGCCATTCGTTTGTGAAGAGGCTGTTTGGTTTCACCAATGTAGAGGTCCGAGCACTCTTCACTGCACTGAACAGCATACACTACATCGCTGATCTTGTGTTTGGCGGGTTTGTCCTTGGGATGAACCAGTTTTTGTCTTAGGGTGTGACTTGGTTTGAAGTATACTGAGATGTCATGCTTGGAGAAAATTCTTCTGAGTTTCTCTGACAAGCCTGACACATATGGGATGACAATGTTGTTCCTCTTGTCCTTCCTATTCTCTGTAGTTTGTGTTTGGCCTTCATTCCTGTGCATCTTAGCTGATTTGATGAAGGCCCAGTTGGGGTACCCGCATGTTTTGAGGGCTTTCTCAATGTGTGTGTGTTCCTTATGCTTCCCTTCTGCCTTAGAGGGAACACTTTCCGCACGGTGTTGTAGGGTCCTGATCACCCCAAGTTTGTGTTCCAGAGGGTGGTGGGAGTCAAAGAGGAGATACTGGTCTGTGTGTGTGGGCTTCCAGTAAACTTCAATGTTGAGGCTTCCATCTTCCTCGATAAGCACCGTACAGTCCAGGAATGGTAACTTGTTATCTCTGGTGTCCTCCCTGGTAAAACGTATGTATTTATCCACTGAGTTAATGTGACGAGTGAAGGCTTCTACTTCTTGGGTTTTGATTTTGACCCAGGTGTCATCTACATATCTGTACCAGTGGCTAGGTGCCATCCCTTTGAAAGAACCAAGAGCACCTCCAGGGGACTACGCCCACAGGGGTTTAAATACCTGGGTCTCTCCACCATTTGGTTGAGAACTGAAGAAGCCTTTCGGATGAGAGGTGAAACGTCTTCAAGAAACAAAAAGAAGTCCAGTCGCCTTTTTTCAAGCTCCAGAGACTACTATGACCTGGATGACTGAGAATCTACACAGAGGAAATACACACAATCCAGTAAATGGTGTCTTTACTGACAGAGTTCACTGTGTGCTAACAGAAAGCTGGATGGCCTTCTGTTACTCTGTTAGTAATGGAAAGAGACACTCAGCAGGTGGTCTGTGATTAAACCCTCTTAACATCCCCCCTCCCCTCTCTTTTAAAAGCAAGTAAAGTACTCAGAGGAGCGTGTTTCAACAAAAGGCTAAAATCAGAACTGAAGATCAGCATGAAGTACTGAAAATCAACAGTATGACTATTGTTCACTGACTAGACCTTTAAAGGGACGACAAGCTTCCTCAGTGTCTTGCTCCACTGTACCTGCAGGTGCGTGCGTAGGAAGGTCTTCCTCTTGGTGTACTCGTAGTTGTTTCTCATGAGCAGGTAGAGCAGGGCTGAAGCCTCGGCCCTCAGAGAAGCCAGCTTGGAAACGCAGCACTTGAGCACCTCACAGCACAGGGCCTCACACAGCGTCACGCGACCCTTAAACACCACCGATGGGAACTGGCGGGACAATGTGTTAGTGAATTAGAGTCTGGACAGGGCTGGAGTTAGAAAATATAGTGAGTGTGTAGGGGAGAAAATGGTAAATCACTGATGAACTGTATGAAATGAATGCATGAATGAGTGCATATGATACACTGGTCTTTAAGAGCAAAGACTGAGCTGTTAACAGGAAAATAAAATGGCAGACTCAAGCCAAAATTAATCCAGATTCATCCAAGTCTGTTGTTCAAACCAGTGCGACAAAAACTGAGATCTCACTGCACTTTTGGGAAAATAAAAAATTGGGGCTGTTGAGCAGGACTTTTTTTGAGTTGACTTCACTTCCTGTGACTTAAGTATAACACAGCCCTCTTAAATCGGCATCACATTTTTAAGGCAATAAGACTGCATCGTTTTTTTTAAGCAAACCCAACTCAGCAAACAGCTTTCCTACTCTACTCTTAATGTCCCTTCTCATTGTTTCACTATTTCAACATTAGCTTTCAAGTTTTTGGGACAGACTTGCTAAGCATGGTAAATAAGAGTGAGGCTACGATAGCAAAAAATGCCCTGATGGAAGTGGAAAGTTCTGCTGGTGATCTGCCAACAAAGGGCAAATTTATAAACAAAAACGCAATCTACCAAAAGCAGCACAAATTAGTGGATCAAAAACAAGCGGACCGGATGAGAGCGAAAGCTTTTTCTTCAGATACAAAAAGGACATAAACTGTGGTCTCTATGAAGAAGCTCTCTGCCATTTATTCTGCTCCCGTCCTTTCTGGCAAAATATTTGCACTTTTATTTCCAAAAACATTCTTGACAACTTTCTTATATAAATATATTGTTTGGATTCTTCTCTTATCCTTTTAATAAATCAAACCAATTCCATATTATCAACCTAATCTTATTAGTTGCAAAATATCATATACATAAATCTTAATTTTCAAACCATAAACCTTCCTTCTTAATTTTGAAAAGAGGAATTCAAACAATATACTACAACACTAAAACATTCAAATAATAATAAAGCCATAAGGACATCTGAAATATGTATTCAATTTAATATTTTTGTGAAATAATTATTTTATTTAATTTTTTCTATATCTATTTATGTTTGCTATATAACGCCCTGGCATTGTTGTTTTGTTCTGTTTACGATTTTCATTTTACTGCACTGTCAACCTATTATTATCAATAAAGTTGATTAAAAAAAAAAAAAAAACGAAGGAAAATGACAAAAATAGTAACACACAGTGACTCGGATAAGTTACTTTAATCTGATTACCGGATTGCAAATAGTAACTCGTTAGATGCATTACTGGCATCACTGACAGCAACATTAATGCTCAGACAGATGTTGAGTGTGATAAAAAACAAACAATAGTTTGACTCCTATTAATATCTGCATTTTTTAAAAGATATTTCAATAAGGAATGTAAAAGATCAGATACTCAAAAGATGTAAAAATAAAGGAGAGGCAGAGGCAGACAAGCCTCTTTGCTGTCTGTAATACCAAATACAGGACACACATTTGCAGGGGATCTCAATGCCTCCATGTTAAGTTCAGATGAGCAAAGTTTAGTATTAAGAAACAGAAATACACTATATGGGAGTCAGTCATCCTCGCCAATATACAGTACGCTCCTTGTAATAACATCTTCCCCCCCAGCATTAAAAATAAATTAATGAACACTTCTGGCAGCAACTGTGGAGCCACTTAAACAAGCTTTTTTTGTGTGTTAAATTCAATATGACTGCAATAAATTCCACACACTTGCAGAAACAGGAAAAAGCAAGCCGGAACAGCGTCTTCTCCGGTGCTCTTCTCTGATTCATCGCTTAACCAGTCCCCACTGAAACTGACACTGCCAATGCAATCAAGGATTACCCTAGGAAGAGGTTGGTTGTGTCCCTCGGGAGCTACATGTGTTCCCTCAGAAGCCCGAGACGGAGTCGTGCTGAAGCGCGCTTTTATGAAATAAGTGAATGAGAAATAATAAAATAGGTACAATTCAGAGCATTGTTCTGTTGGGTGGCTAGGAACGAAGCACCAAACACAAAAAAGGGATATTTGTCACGTGCATCCACTTAACTCAAGGACCTTGTTACTTTAGCGGAGCGGTGTGATCTGCTTTAGAGGTTATTGGTGGTGCGATGAGAGAAACTGGCTGTGAGAGGTCTGGAACAAGACAGCCCACATCTCTGTTTTCTCACAGTGGAAAGTTTTGTAGGCAATGACAAAACAGCAACAAAAAAAAAAAATATCAGCACTGACCATCAAAAAAAAAAAAAAACACTGCATTTTATCTGCACCAGTCACTATGTGAGTCGTACTGATTTCAGTACTTCATATGAATGTGAACACACACCTTGTTGATGAACGCCCGGAGAGCAGCGAACACGTGTCTGAGGGAAGCTTCTGACTGGCCGACTTTTAGGAAAGTCAGGTAGACGTCAAACACCTTCTTCATCAGCGGGTTGTGACCGTCGTTGTCCAGCAGCTGGGTCTGACTCACGCACGCACACAGATGAGAACAAACACACTAATTCAAACCTTCCCTCAAAACAGATGCTGTCCATATAACTTAAGGGATGAGAGTATACTCAAACAAATACTACTTGCTACAGTCGGTGTGTAGGCTTTTGAGGATGCACAGATTTATCAGCTGAACATTGTTGTCAACTTTAAGCCTTATTTAATTAAACTTTAAAACTGCACCTCATGCTACTCTTATTGAATCAGACTGACATTAATAGCAAATGAGACGAGCACAGCTGATTTTTACTGTGTCCCATCAATTTTGTGGTCCTAAAATCTGGGATCCGGTTTCAGATGTACCCACGTTCCCATCACATGCAGCCACTGTCTTGAAAAGAATCCAGCTCTGAGGACGCTCGTGGATGTGTCTGTGCCTGTTTAAAATGTGGCAGTGCAGATTGTGGGTTCCAACTTTCTTGAGAAAAACAACATTTGTCACTGGAAGCCCAAGAAAACGAAGAAATGAAACCGAATATGAACACGACCAACTTCACACAACCCTCAAAATCCTATCTGAGGATAACCCCGGACGTACAGGAGCGTGCCTGGGTTGTGATTCCGCCAGACGCACCGCAGCGCGCTTCAGAAGCACCCCAGAGCTCTCTTGAAGAAATCATCACTTTGCATGACTAAGAAATAGGATCGGGCCTATTTTTTAGAGACACCACCTCAAACTGCACCATGCAATTTACAAAGGTGTGAGGTCAGACACAAGAATTCAGTCACTTTTCTAAATAAAAGACTCGTTGCAGTATGAACACCTGCTTATGAAATAGTCTCAGTGTGATTTGAATCTGTATGAAGGATGGAAAAAAGCAGCTTCGGAAATCCAACAAAGGTATGTATCCAGTGTGTATTACCAGGGCAAGACTTGATTTTAGGGTTAGAGTTAGGTTTAGGTTTGGACTGGTACGATGGTTAAACTCAGGGTATGAATATCAATAAATATCCTCTCATGGACCAAAATTATGTCCTTGTGTTTATGTAAACAGAGTGGAGCAGGCAGCAGTCATGATGACCACTCCTCTGGAGAACATCAAACTCTGCACTTCACTTACTCAGGTCCTTTGCAGAAATAGGTGACGCACAGATGAACGTACATATGGAGATTTCATGAAGTAGGACTGAGCTTATATGGATAGAGTGAGTAAGGGCTGAAAACTTGCCTTGTTTGAGGACTCAGTGACATTTGAATCACTTTAAAAACGTATCTGATATCGGGTTTGAGTGTGTACGCGTGTGCTGACCTTAAAACACTGAGTGAACTGACACAGGACGTCCAGGACGCTGAGGCAGACCTCGGTGGAGATGTTGCCTTCCAGGAGCGCCTGATGGTGGATTTCTGCTTCTGATGGCCCTGTCCCTAAAACACAGAAACACACACAGAGACATAAAGAAACACTGAGGTGCGTTCACACTGCGATGTACAACAAATTCTGACTTTGATCCAGAGAAAGCTAAAGACTACAAAGTAATTCTTAAGTATCGCTGTGTTTGGTGATTTCCGGCTCGCTTTGAAATGTTAATTTACAGGTCATTAGGCAAATTATTCAATCATTGATTTAATTACGCAATCAAAAAGTAATTACCTGTGGTTTAATATACTCCTAGTAGGTACCAAATGTTATTGAAGAATCTAACATCCTACCCAACTCAAGTCTTTCATTATTAGCATGCACCCAGAGATGAGAACAACTTGTTTCTCATTAAACTGCACAACAACAAGGAAAACAAATTTAAGACAGCAGTCTATATCAGTTTACAGATATCAGTTTACAGACAGGTTGTACAAGTAAATCCTCCACAAATCTCTTAAAGAAAATAGCAAACAGTACTTTGAAGGCACAGAGAGGATGTTTACGGCGACTTTAATCCTTCGCGTGTATTTAAGATTACGATTCTGTACACAGTTGAACTTGCCCATTTTTTTAATGCAACAGCATTTTCTGTGGTGACACTGCACATTTTTGCATTAATCTGGCATGGATGCACAACCATTATGTTAAGAGCAGAGAGGCCTTAGAGCTTCACACATTGTGGTCAGAGGCTTAAAATACTGTATGTTTAGAAAGCACAGTCTGAGCCTCAGTTGGCTAGCTCCGTCTTAGAGGAGTTGCACTTCAGACCGAAGGGGTAGTTTTACTTGAGCTACGTATTACAATAGGTCATTGTATACTTTACACTTGCGTTTGACTATCACAACATCTCAATGAGAGCGCCTTTGGGAGATCAACTTCTCATTAGTCACTCATGTGGCATTGTCATCACTTAATGCGTCCAAATCCATCTACCGGTCACACCTACATTCATGTTTTAACAAGACCTTCAAACATTTCACAGATTAAATTTAGTTTGGAAAATATCACACTTATGTAATATCAGTGGTTAGGCACTTAAGAAACTGCTCCTCTGCTACAGAACGGATATTTTCAAATCATTTTTTTGTCCATACACACGAAAAACATCTGAACAGTTTGGGCAGATAATGCACTTTTTCAATTACACATTAAACCAGCAGACTAGAGTTAAAAGTTCACCATCTAGGCTCAGAGCTCATCACTCCCTGCAATATGATACACAAAGAAATTGGAGAGTGATGAGTAAACATCCCACCAGAGCCTACAGGTGGATGCTGGGGCTGCAGCAGCACTGACACGGCAGAGGGACAGATGGGAAAGTTTTCCAGCTTAAATAGACTGCCGAATTGGGAAGCTGCATTTGGTTTATTATGTGAGAGGAGTGTTACTGTGCATGATGCTCGAGTTGCCTGCCTATAGCTTGCATGTGTTGTGTCATTGCATACAAGTAACTGCTTGTATCAAGTGATGCAAGTGTGAGATTCTACTACATACAGTATAGATTTTCTTTTGGCTCCCAAATAAAACTTTTAAAAAAATTATTTTCTTTGAACCGACAAATTTTACACATTATCTCAAAGTAGCAAAGCTGAACAGACAACATCGCAGTCATAACACTTTACTGAGCTCACAATCAGCAGGTGTGTCAGGTTAGGAATGTAACCACCTCCCTGCAGGTTCTCCTTTTTAAAGCTTAATGTTTAACAAGCAAATCACAAGCTGGGGAATTATTTTACTTCATGTGAGCATTTTATTTTTTTTTTTTGTGCAACCCTCAGTTGTATGCTGGCTCCCTAAATTGGACTCACTGAAACTTTGAGAACTCCTTCAGAGCATGCAAATATATATTTATTATTGGAAACTTTCTCTGTATAAATGAACCTGGATATTTTCTTGAAGATTAAAACTTTACTGACTGAACCAACAGTTACATTTTGAGTACTTTTCGAATAAATTTCTAGGAAAATTAGATGAAGTTTAACCTAACATTTTGCACATGAACTGGGACTGGCTCACCTATATTGAGAGTGAGCGAGGCTTCCATGGTGTTGAACTGGTGTATCTTGCTCTGCATGAGGCTGCCACGGTTGCACCGTATGGCTGGCATTGTCTGAGACTTCCCACCTGAGGAGAACAGCTTCGACACGCACGCCTCCTGGTTCCTAGGTGAATAATAACAGGAGTGAAAGAGAGAGAGGAGGAAGAGGAATGACATAAGAACCTGTTGCTGTAACTCTTCCTAAGCTGGATGAATTATAACATATAACTAATTTATTAATGCCAAATAATTCATAAAAGATCAATAAAGAAACTGATTGTTACCAAACAAAGAATATCTTTTCTTTAGAACTGGGGCATGTTAAGATTAACTAAACCAAACTGACATTTCATTGGAACACACACACATGACCTGGTAATTTGCTTCCTTGAAACTGAACTAAATTTAGCCGGGTTTCAAATGTTGACAGATAGAGCAGATATGACACATAATAGGTGCTGCTTTGTTTTCGAGGCCTTACCTGCCGATGTTCCGCTTTCCAATATAACGGAACTGAACCAGGCAGATTCTGCAGAGTGACGAAACACATCACGTAAGGCGCCTTTTGCATCCAGTTACAATTTTTGACTGATGACAGTTGAAAACACACATACTATGGTTTCGCTTCATATTGTTGTTGTTTCATGAGCTACTCACTCGAGCAAACTGAGGAAGTTCATGATGTCTTGAGGGCTGATTTTGTTCCAGTAGGCCATCAGGGTGTCTGTGGACAAAAAGAAAGTGGACACACTTGGATATAAGCTGCATTGAGCCAAGCTGACAAAAATAGCAGGATTGTGTAGTGATGTGACATCCTGAGTGAATGAAGATCAGAACGTGCACTGCGGCTGAAGAGCCTCACTGACCCTCTGAGAGGGTCTTGGCGATGTGAAGGAAGGAGAACAAGAGGCCCCTGATCTCATATAGTCCCAGTCTGCCGATGGGCGGCATGGTGCTGCTGCTCATGGTGGAGGCGCGTCTCTGCAGCTGGAACAACAAACGTTAAGTCGTGTGACATTTTTCTGCAAAATTACACAAAAACTACAGCAGACTTTTGTCAGCTGTGGAGGAGAGGGAGAATGGGAAAAAGAAAAATCTATTCATTTTTGGAACACATCCACATGTCTTTATTGAGAGCTGGTGTGACAGAGGAGGATGTTAGGGATAGGGGGAAATGGAGGCAGATGAAACGCTGTGGCGAGACCTTAAGGAAGCGGCCGAAAGAAGTAGAAGAAAAAGTAGAAGAAAATTCACATCCATTTATTTACAGTCTGAAAAAAAAAAATAGCAATGGCTTTGGTGGAGGATGTAGCTACAGATGCTGTCATCTACAGATAAAAATCAACAGTTTCTCACAGTCACAGCGCTGCCACAACAAACTCCTTGTTTCCATTTCCAGACAGTGTTAAAATGTCAAAATGCAAGTCAGTCGGCTCTTTGACTAATTAAAGTACATTCACATTGATTGGAATTTAAATTCATGAACACAGCCTCCCTCAATTAATCTGAAATTAAAGATTTAAACAGTGAACACACGCTCATCTGGCATCCGACCGAGAAGCTTGAATGATCCTCGGTTCACATGAAGCTGGAGTGTGTTCCAGGATAAACCTATTTACATGTTTCCCCAGTGAAATTCCACCTCAGACTTATTCAGCGAGTCACGGTTGAAGGAGCAGTAAAGGGTTTATTATGCTGGCCCCGATGTTCAGAGACACTTCATGCTGAGAAGACGCTGACACTGTCCAAAAGTAATATGCAGCTGTTTTTTTTTAACATGATGAATTGTTAGGAGAAAGTGAACAGTGAATATTTGTAACACCAAACCAGCGTGTGTGCATGACTCGTGTCTGTCGCCACTGATTATTGCAAGACTCCATAAATCTCATATAAAGTGAGTAAAATATTTAAAGTGGAACAAACATTAAAGAGAGCCATTCGTGTTTTAGGCTTTGAACACAAGGCACGTTTAAGATCTCCCCAGTTTTTCAGCGATTCAGCTTTGTCAGCTTTCTGGAACTTAAAGGGGCCCGTGACCCGCGCTGCTACAAAGTTTAAAGAATTTATCAGCTTTAAAAATGAGTTGACTGATAACCTGCCGTAAATGAGTTAAACATGTTGGACTAATGTGAACTGTTCTCACCTCAATGCTGTCTGCTGTTCCCGGGTCCATAAATAGAGAGCCTCTGGAGTCCTCCCTCCTCACAATGTGGCCATTCTGAGCAGACTGACCTAAAACAAAAAAGGGTTATGTTATGTCATGTTATGAAATAAAGCACACTCACTTTCAGTTGCTGTTAGTAACATTTGCATGCAAAGTGCTGCCGATACTGCTGCTGAGGATGAAAAAAAGACCTTAATAATCCATTCATACACTCCATGGATCAAAGCTTCCTGAGAGTCGCTCCTAGTGATAAAAATCTTTAAAGAAATAAAAAGGAAAAAAAAAAGGCACGACATTTTTTTTAAGAAAATGAAATTAAAAGGAGAGGTTTAAGAGTGTCATCATTAGAAATGGCAAAAAAAAAAAAAAAGGAGTCAAGTGTCAAGTTATTGATATATAAATTGTGCTGACTGAGTAACATGCAAAACTAATAATTTCCTTTAAATCAAGGAAAGTATTTAGATGAGAGCATTCTGCCCATTAAGGTTGGATTATTTCTATTGATTTACTTTTTTCTTTTTTGGGATCCCGTCTTTTGAAAGAATGTGTCACACAACAGTTTCAGTGGGAGGTTAGTTTGCTCACAGCTGCTCCAAAAACTTTCCGAAACCACTCTTCGACTGGGACTGCTTGCGGGAAATGTTTGGGCTACGTTCTGAGCTCTCAAAGAGGACTCCCAGAATGTTTGTGAATACAGGCACTGATTTTATGCAGAGCGAACACATCATTATTCATTCTGCTGAGCCTGTGAACACAACTGTAAACACTATTCTGTAGCTCTGTGAAGGCTGAGAACATAACCCCCGTTGTGCCACCCGGGAATAGAAGCTACTGAACTCCGTTTCTGGAATTAATGAAGGATTCCTACTTGAGACTAAAGATCCTGACATCGTGGCTTCTGCTGCTTTGATTTTCATATTTGTTTGTTTTTAATCTGCCTCTTGTGAACTGCTTACTGAAATCCAAGTCTACATGGCTATATGGGTGTTGCATTATTTTAAACTGACCTTTTTGTCTCCAGGGATAAAGGTATTCTTAGACTCACAATCTTCTCAGGTCAGCGTGCATTTGCAGCCCCTATACTCATGAAAACACCCATGTTCCCTGGATTTTCAATGATTTTTCCACCTTCTTTTTGATACTGATCTTGCTGTGAGAGCCGTATCCATCTTTGGGAGGCGCCTTAATTTTAATAACATCATCATGATGTTGCTAAGTGAGTAACATGAGAGAAATGCTGCAGGACTGGTTAGGAGGTAAGTCGTCTACGGTCCAGCAGACTCATGTCTGGTCCACAGCTGCTGCTTTCAGACAGAGTGCTGCTAATGGACAGGGTTAGAGCAGTGGGTGTTGAGTGTACATTTTTAATATAATGAATGATATGTAAACAGTAAGATGTCCTGTGTACCAAGCAGTTTATATTCTTCTCCACTCACCATAGTCTCTCTCAATTGCAGTGCTGATTCTCCTGATGTCGGTGGATATTAGGTCATCTCTGGAGCCCTGGCCAACCACAAGATGGAACAAGTGAAAACTGTTGCTGTTAAGAAGTGAGCTGGTACATTCTGAATATTACTGCACATTTCAGACACAGTGAGACAGAGCAGATGGTAACCACTGGCACTGGTAATGTCTCGTGTCGCTGTTGTTGTGTGACGCTTCCTCTGTTTTGCAATCAGCTCCACTAATATATGCCATGCCTCCATCACTTCCACACAATCCAGCAATGGCTGTGACTCAGATCAGCACTCGTTTGAAGAAGGCCACATTTGTTTAGAAGGTATTTTTTTGATTTTCAAACACCGCTTTAGGTTCATTGGAACAACGTTACCATTTACTTGACTTTGAAATGATTCACTCAAGCTAAGAAGCACGTCCTCCTGTATGACACAGGAGGAATTCCCGGCATTTGTGCGAGCAGACAGGGGTTCGCTTTGAGATAAGTTGCCTTTCGATGGAAACAGTCTGTGTAGAAGTACAGGCACAGTAAATGAACTCACTCGTAACTTTTTATGCAGCTGTATATGGTTTTCACAGAAATTCCACGGCACACTTGGTACCGCGGCACACCACCCGGCAACCACTGGAACTGAAACTTTGAAGGTGATTACCATTTAATGCACAACATTAAATACTTTTTTAAACACTATATGCTGCAGAATCCCATGCATCTGTGCCCACTGTGGGTCAGAGAAGAGCTCGCTTAGAGAAGTGATCAACCAAGCAGCCATTTTTTTTTTTTTGGATTTCTGATTGTTGGGGTTTCTTATACTCTAAAATATAAAGCGCCTTCAGGGAGAGTAAAACCTTTATTTACAATCTACAAATGTCTCCTAAACACGTCACATGCAGGCACTCACACAGCTACTGTTTCAATGCACTCACTGAATGTATACATGTGCAGAAAAGTCTGCAGCTTTCTCAAGAACTGCTCCTTCAAACTGCACTGAAGACATCGGACAAAAGGAAACAAATGACAAATAATGAAGCCTGAAGCTACTTTTGGCTGCTCTCTTATTCACAAGGGATCGCCACAGCGGGTTGCTCTGCATGTTTTATTTTGCACAGCTTTTACACCACATGCCCTTCTTGACGCAACCCAAAAGGGATTTCTGTCTCCTCCTGGGAGCAAATCGGGGAACTTCCTCCAGCGATCTTTGTGACCCCCAGTTTGAGTTTCATCAGAGTGATGAAATTTTGTAAAGCTTTTTGTAATGGCCTAACTTAATGGTAAGAGACTTGGGGAATGCATTAATGAATGTCATCGCAAATATAGGCAAAAAAACATGCCTGTAAATCTGTGTGTGTGTGTGTGTGTGTATAATCTTCATGTTTTTGCCCTATACTGTTGCACCTAAATTCCTAAGTGTTTCTTTCATTGCTGAAAATCTGAACCCTCATTGCCTCATCTGAAGGATTTAGCTAACCTGATGTTAAGCTGAGAGCAGAAAGCTGTGAACTTGATGATGGACAAAATGCTGACAGCTCAGGAACAGCAGACACACTTTTAATACGTCAGTCTTAGAGCTTTATTTCTGACTAACTTTGATAAAGATGACCAACTGTTTAATGGTCATTAAGCTTACATTAATGTTAGCCTGTTGTTAGCAGAGAATAGCATGTAGTATCCCACATCACCTGGCATATACACACATGGACAAAATTGTTGGTATCCTACTGTTAAAGAAAGAAAACCCCACAATGGTTACTGATATAACCTGAGACTCACAAAAGTAATAATACATAAATATTTACTGAAAATTAACAGATGAAAATCAGGTATTGCTTTTGAATTATGGTTCAACAGAATTATTTAAAAAAAAAAACAACATAACTGGCCTGGACAAAAGTGATGGTACTCCTAGAAAAGCCCCCAGGGACATGTTAAACCAAGGTGTGTCCTGTAATTAGCACCACAGGTGTCTGCTAACTCAGTCAGTCTGACTATTTAAAGACTGAAAATTAGTCACTGTGCTGTTTGGTATCACGGTGTGTGCCACACTGAACATGGACCACAGAAAGCAAAGGACAGAGCTTTCTCACAAGATGAGAAAGAGACTTATTGACAAGCATGTTAAAGGTCAAGTCTATGAGACCATTTCCAAGCAGCTTGACGTTCCTGTGATGTACAGCTGCACATATTATTCAGAAGGTTAAGGCTCACTGGACTGTAGCCAGGCTCCCTGGATGTGGCCGTGATCTGATGACAAATTGAAGAGACAGATAATAGGAATGGTAACCAAAGAACCCAGAACAACTTTCAAAGAGGTTAGAGGTGAACTCCAAGGTCAAGGTGCATCAGTATCAATTCGCACCATCCGTCGAGCCAAAATGGACTCAAAAGAAGATGACCGAAGAGGACGCCACTGCTGAAAGCGAATCAGAAAACAGTGAGGCTGGAATTTGCCAGAGTACATACTAACAAACCACAAAGCTCCTGGGAGAATATCCTTTGGACAGAGGAGACAAAAATAAAGCATACAAAGAAAAGAACACTGTAACTACTGTGAAACATGGAGGAGGTTATGTTCTGGGGTTACTTTGCTGCATTTGTATAGGGTACAATGAAAGGCATTCTGGAGCGAAATGTGCTGCCCAGTGTCAGAAAGCTTTGCCTCAGTCGTAGGTTATGAATGACCCAAAACACACCCAGGAATGGCTAAGAACAAAACCTTGGACTATTCTGAAGTGGCCCTCTGTGAGTCCTGATCTAAATCCTCTTGAACAACTGCTGAAGGAGCTGAAACATGCAGTCTGGAGAAGGCAGCCTTCAAACCTGAGACAGATGGAGCAGTTTGATCACGAGAAATGGGCCAAAATACCTGCAGACAGCTGCAGAAATCTCACTGAGAGCTACAGAAATCATATGACGGTGGTGATTGCCGCAAAAGTTAAGGGTACCATCATTGCTGTCCAGGCCAGTTTTATTTTTTAATAATTCTATTGAACAACAATTCAAAAACAATGTCTGATTTTCATTAGTTAATAATCTGTAAATTTGTAATTATTATGACTTTTGTCAGTTTCAAGGATGAGCCACACAAAGCTGTGCTCTGATTGTTTCCCCAGCAGAAGAACATCCATCATGTAGCAGCAACTAATTTAAACCACATTTGTCACCTTGTTAAAATAATGGCCTAAGGCAAAAAAAAAAACTCAACGAAACACAGAAATCTACACGATCAAGGCAAAAATCAAACTTTCGTTAAAAAATGACTTAGGCCGTTATTTTTAACAAGGTGACGAATTTTCATAAGCTGTCACATGGCATCTGTAATTGGTAAATGTGTTTTTAGTTGAGGGGTGATGTGCTGTTCTGTTTATTTAGAAAAAAAACAAGTCAGCTGTATTTGAAACGCAGAGGAAGCTCAGATGGCTTGAATGAGAACAAGTGAATGAAAACAATGTCACAAATATTTTTAAACATTTGTACACATGGGAAGCTTTCTGAAAGCAAAAGCTGTCTGATTTGTCAAGTTGAACTTAAACATTTGTGTGTAAATGATCCCTATTTATTCAGACTTTGATATATGCATTTTTTGGACAGCTCTCATTTTTTTTTCAAAATAGGTTTAGGTGTGTTCAAATTGCTCTGTATTTGTGTACTCAAAATTGACACACAAAAACATTGTCAACAGTTGTAAATCTTAGTTTATGCTTTTGGATTATATCATACACATTTGTAAACCCTTTGAGACTAATTTCACTTCATATAAATATATGTTTTAAAATCAAGCTACACAGGGCAAATATGTCCCATGGCAACTTTTAATGCACCTCATGTCAGTGCTGCTGACGGCAGCCACTGGGAAAGGGTGGCTGTAGCTCACCTACTAATTGGAAGGTTAGCGGTTCGATCCCTGGCTGCTCCAGTCTGCATGCCAAAGGATCCTTGGGCAAGATACTGAACCCCAAGTTGCTCTCTGATGCAACTGTGTGTGAATGTTAGATAGAAAGCACTCTAAGCTCAGAAAGAAGTGCTTGTGTGAATGGGTGAACGAAGCATGCTGTGTTAAGCACTTTGAGTACTCAACATAGAGTAGAAAGGCATGTAAGACATATAAGCACCAGTCCCTTTTAACCTCGGAAGAACAAGGAACTTTCCAATGAGACAATTTGTGTTTTCAAAGAACATGATTTGCACAGAGTAAATCCACATCCACTTTCACAGTGCTTCTGATCTGAAAACAGGCCTGCAGCTAGACTTGAATAAGCAGTTTATCTCAAAGTGATGAAGCACACTTTCAAGAGCAGACAGAATTACGGCAGAAGGCTGGGCTGTGTGGTACAGTACAGGCAAACTAAACAATCACAGATCTTTTTAAGTGATACTTCATAAACAACCGCTGATTTGTCCTGTCAAATAGGCTAGGTAAGACATATGACCAAAATTAAAGGTTCGTTACCTTGCTTTTACATCATGCATTTTGCATTTTATTTAATACTCCAATTCAGGCTAGTGCAACAAATTGTTGAGACCTGCAGGACTGTAATCAGAATTTTGAACTAGATGATGCAGCTGTGAGTCATGCAATGTGAGACACACATTTTGGATTAAAATAAAAAAAAATAAAAAAATAAATAAACTGTATCTAGAAGAACTTTGACTTCATTTCCAACCACAAAAAAAAAAAAAACAACAAAGTCTGGCACACACTTTGGACCACTTGTGTTTCCACTGAACTAAGATCGTTGTTCTTTGAATAAATCTTCCTCTCCGGCTGAATGAAGATACTTCTGAACAAATGCCAATTCATACATGAATTTGACTTTTAGCAGTGTGTGAAATGCTGCAGGATTCGAGCATTGCCAGGTGACTCACATTGAGGCCGAGCCCCGGACTGGAGGTGAGAGGCTGAGCAGACAGCTGCTTCTGGTTCTGGTAGAGCAGCTCGTAAAGTGGCAGGTACAGCAAGCAGATCCTGGCCTGCTGGTTCTGAAACACAAATACAAAACAATCGAAATAATTAATGAAACATGTAAAAGGAGATGAAAATAGTAGGTCGATGTCAACAACGCGCATGCCCTCATGTTACTGTCAACATGCCCGCACCTTAACTTAGCTTGTTTGCATAACAGACAATCCTATCTTGTTGGGACTAAACATGTTAAACTAAAATAGATCCGTAGTTATATACAGTTGGTGAACTGTGTCATAAAAAATATTAACTTTCATCGGTAAAGGCTGAAAGATCCAAACTAATTCAGTAGGGAATTTGATTTGAAATAACTTTTGGGGGATGTCTTCTGTTAATAACTTACGGCTCCTAAATTCTTGCATTCAGACTTCTTCCCAAGAGACTTTTTATGATTTTAAATGTCAGTGCAACAAAAATAAAGTCAAATGTTTTGATAACTAATGCTTGACCTGCACTTGTGCACTGCTTTTGAAACAGTATTGTTGTGAACAATGATCCACTGCTCTGCCTTTTTCTCATTCCACATTCCTGTTTTTCTTGCCTCTGCTTGTTTCTTTATCTTTACTGTACATCTTAAAGCGCCCCACCCTGCCTAACCTTGTAAGCGGTGTAGCGATCATCCATGGCGTGTTTAATAAGAAGGTTCTTGAGGATGCCCACAGCCTGCTGCCTCACTTCGGGCGCCTGCTGCAAGGCCTCAGCCACCTCTCTCAGCAGCAGCCCCACCAAGAAGTGGTTCCGGCAGTATTCCTCCGTCAGGCTGAACTCCAGACTCTGCTCTGTGGTTAGGCAGACAGGAAGTGAGAGAGTATCAAGATGGGCTGAAGTGCAATTTCCTAGCTGTAAATTCTCTTCTGGTAAAATGTGTTTCTAATCGCATCTACTTCTTACACCATTTCTTCCCAATGGCTAATCAATGTATGATGTCTTAATATAAGTGACAGATGGCTGACAAGTTAAAGGAAAAGCCTAAATGATTGGCCTCAACAGCTGTGCAAAACACTTGCTGGCTGAGCCCCTAAGCGCAGCGCTTCTCCAACTTTAACTGGTATGCTTCACTTCACAAGCCACAAGAAGTCCACACCACACACTTCCCGATTTTTGTGACTTATTAACAGTAAAAAAAAAGGAACCAAATTAAATTTTAGTGAAATAAAGGTAAGCACGATACAGCAGCATCAATCCAGTATAATCCTACCCAGCGTAACCCAATGAAAGGGAGTTGAAGGCAGCTTTGCTGGGTATCCAAACAATGTTGAGATTTGGTTGAAAAGTTAAAAAAAACTGAAGGTTGTTGGAAAGATGCCAATTTGGTTGAAAAGACTGAGATGATAAGCTTCTGTTAACTCCTCAGACGACCAGCACATTCAGCTGAGAGGCAGCAGCGCCAACCGCTGCACCCCCATTCCACTTTATGCCGTGGAAATCAGTTCACGGTAGACGGAGATTTCAATTTTATCAGTCTCTTTTATTCACACAAACATGGAAAGTCTATGGACGACCTGCAAGAGACAAGATCTCTTCATACCATTTATGACAACTCCCTTCTAACCTTGAAGGGAATTCTGGGAATTACAACCCTCGCCATAACATGATAATCCCATATCTGCCTCACTCCCCTGGAACATGATAGAATCATATATGGAATTAAAACTGGAAGTAAGCATACGAGTAAATATAAGTAAATAAGATATTTGACAAGTATTTGATTACACTCACATGTGGGAACAATATGCTTTGACTTGCTACAGGAGATTCTGGACCAACATGCTGGATAGCATTATGAAGACTGCAGAAATAGGAATTTTTTTTTGGAAGACTGGAGCTCCAAAGACTTGGAGAATCTGTCTTTTTTTTTTTTCCTTTAATTTGTCACTTGACTGCATATTTTACCAAATAAATATTTATTAAAAACACCCTGAGATAATACTGCACATCCTGACCCAGGAAACCCTCACACAAAGAAATTCTTTATCTCAAGAGTTTTATATCCCGGTTTACTTAAAGAGGTATAGAAAACTTTTTATGGCACCTTTCAGGACACCTTACAGACATCAAATTCATACAATATGATGATGAGTTTTGTTCAGTATTCATGTTTTATAGAAGCAAAACATGGCAAATTCAATCATTCAAAGTGCATCACTCAAAACCGATATGCAACAAACTCGCAGAACACATTCATGAGGAAATGAATGTTTCCAGAACACGCAAAGCAGAGAGGACTTTAATAATTCATCAGGAAATCTGCTGGAAATGATCTTTCAGTATTATTCAGAAACAAGAAATAAATAAACAGACTACTACTAAAAGTGAGAAGCTCAATAGAAAGAATGGCATAGAGTTTTACAACAGTAACACTGGGTTAATAGTAAAAACAGGCAATGCAGCCTGGAAACCAGAAACCATCTCCAATTATCTTCACTAATGACAGATACGGGCAGGCAGACAGAGACAGACGGGCAGAGGAAAGCTAGAGAGAGATCCCGCAGCTTCATGAGAGATGTTTCTGACTGGTGTTTACAACAATCATGTGAATTAAGCATTAGGAAAAGAGGATAAGTCGATTCCCATAACAGCCCAGCTCCTCTCCTCTACAAATCACAGGCTCAGGACCTAGTAGGAAAATGAAGGCAAGAGCCCAGCATTAGCATTATTCTGAGTGTGAGGGGGATGAGTGCCTATGAGGGGGGAAAAAAAAAAAAAAAAAGGATACTGACGGCAGGTGTGGTTAGTGCAGGTGATAGGAGGAGCAGTCATGTGCAAGGTGTTTGTACATGGCAGCAAACGTGGTGGCGTTGATGGTGCGGTGAGCTTCACCTACCTACAGGGCCAAAAAGCTCCGTCGCATACGGAATAAAATCTGACCACAAGCAAAACACACACAAAAAAAACAGAGAGGGGTGGAGTAAAAATAAAGACATTCGGGGTCAAACTGTAAACAATCCATGCAGCATTTCCACAGCACACACTTGTTTGCTTCAGTGGTTGTGTAAAACGTGTTGCACGATCTGAGTTTTGGCTAAACTCGTTAAGCCATTCGAGATCTAAAGCAGGTAGGTGTGATGTAATGTCTGTGTGTGTGTGTGTGTGTGTGTGTGTGTGTGTGTGTGTGTGTGTGTGTGTGTGTCCCCGCATGGGCCAAACAATCAGGCAGGTTAATAGGATCAGTGTGGTGGATGCAGGTCAGAACGAGGTCAGGGGCTGGGGTCATGTGAAAGTGGGTTCAGTGAATACATGTGCAGGAATACGTACCTTGCACCCGCTGCAGCTTGGTGCGCCCAAAAGCCATGGGCAGATTGAGAGGGATGAAGTGCTCGTGGTTACACACTGTCATCAAGAAGTCAAACTTCATCTCAGTCAGCACCTGTGGCGAACATATGAGAGTGTGGTTCTCACACAAACATGCAAATTTTGGTCAGCCACTATGGGGTATACATAGCCTGCATGGGGAGGGAGGGGGGGTCTGTGAGAGCGACACATTTGACTAACAAATTCAAACATCAAAAACTAGATCAAACACCCAGATACTAACATGTAAGCATGGGTGGACAGGGTGAAAATATATACACACACACACACACACACACACACACACACACACAACATGGAGGTGGTTACAAAAATGCCACAATGCACACTTCAAACCAATTTAGACCTTTGTCCATTCAGTTAAACTGCAGCTGTGGTTGGCTAATAATCAATAATGTATGCTGTATGTAGACAAACACAAAGTTTGGAATTAATGTTCAGAATATTTAAAATCATATTATTTTCAGGAGCCTTGGTTATTCCTCTTTTGTAGAGTGTGTTTAGTTTATAGCAGTCTTGCGTTACGAGTTCTGTTTTGGGTTTCAGTTTGTGGTATCCCACCTCCCCTGTGTCTTTGCATGCTGTGTACCTACCTTTTGTTTTGTCTGACTCTGTTTCCACGTTTAGTTATCACCTGTGTCCATGTTCAGTTTTTGTGTCTTGGTCAGATTGTTTGTGTTTTGTAGTGTTCCTTGTTCGTGCTTCCCGGTGTTTTGTCCAGTCTGCGTTTGTGTCATGTTTGGTCACTTCCTGTTTTATTTTGGCGGTCCCTTGTCCCACGTGTTCTGGGTTTGGTTCTGCTTCCCTCGTGTCATTAGTCTCATTTGGTTCACCTGTTCTTCCCTGCTGTCTCCACTCTCCCTAATTACCTTGTGTGGATTTAAACCCCCAGTTCTTCTCAGTTCCTTGTTCTTACAGTGTTCTGTGGATTTGTGTTATTTTTGTGTGTTATTTTTATGACAGCTGGTTATAAAAAATGAGCTTTAGCTAAACATCAGTATCTGATGCCCCACAAACAAGTCCCACATCAGTTATGATCGATAACGGTGTGTATACTTCATGAAATTATTACTTTTTATTGCACAAAGAAATAAAATTAATGCACATAAGTAACAGTTAAATAATTATAAACTATTGATTACCTATCAATTTTACCATTTATTAATGACAACTATTATAAACCTTGTTCTCCTTTCAGTGGCCTTCGATTGTCACATATTCCCTGCGCTGTACAAATGACACCTCCAATCCAATGTCTTGTGTTCTTCCTAAATGTGTGAAGCTGTGTGTCTGCTCTGCTCTGCAGGGCACGCACCTTGGGATCTTTGAGGCTGAAATAGCACATGTAGTGGTTGACCAGACCGAAACCGAAGCCTCTGTTCATGACAGTCAGGCACCTCTGAGGACAGAAAGCAGACAAAACAAGTCACTCTTTTGTCTGAAATCCACAGAGCTGTTGTGTTGTGAGGCACGGAAGAAAGAGGCAAGAGGCAACTTGTGCAAGTCCAGGCTGCTAAAACAAATACCCTTCAAATACCCCTTACTAAAATGAAAGTAAACCTGTTTGTTTTATATAATTATTTTCTGTCATACACACTCTACTACAATATTGCACTCATAATAGACTTAATTTATTAATAAACAAATTTAAAGTATCCCTCTGGGGGGAAAGGGGCTTTAGTTAGCTCTAAATGCTCTCTTAAAGGCACTTTTTTGCTAAAACAGTTTGTTTTAGTCAAGGGATGAATTGAGGGACTACACCAAAGCCCAGTAAAAGATAACTAAGGATTATTTCCAACTGTTAATCATGCAAACCCACTCTAGCAGCATCCATGAATAAAAAAATATCCAGCTGGAAATGAAAGCAAGAGGCCTTCTTTAAGCTGGTTTCACATTTAGCATGTGGAGTTCACACCTTGATGAAATTCGCCAAGCTGAGGTTGATGCATCGAGCCTCCTCTGGGATTTCTGTGTGGCGGATCGTGATGTGCGGCATAATGGACAACACCAGGGACTGAAGCGCCTGGTGGAAACTTTCCGGAAAGCGCTGGGGCCGTGGCATCTGAAGAGATGGGGAGGACTAGCATGTCATGATACATCAAACAGCCATAAACATTATGAAGACAGATACAGTGCTGTGAAAAAAAAGTATTTGCCCCCTTCCTGATTTCTTAGTTTTTCACATAATTTTAACATTTAAACAGATTTTAATATTACACAAAGTTAAACCAAGTAAATACAAAATGTTTTAAATGATGATTTCATTAAGGGAATAAAGCTATGCAAACCTACCTGGCCCTATGTGACAAAGTAACCCCCCCCCCCCCCCCCCCCCCCCCCCCCCCATTCAATCATAAATTAATTGTGATTAACCACAATTTTGGAGAGCTGATATTCAGGCCTGGTTACTGTCTGAACTGCTGAATCAAGAAATCGCTTAAATAGAATCTGCCTGACAAAGTGAAGTAGGTTACAAGATCTCAAAAAGCAACACATCATGCCAGGATCTAAAGAAACAGCTGAGAAACAAAGTCACTGACATCTGGAAAGGGTTATAAAGCCACTTCTAAGGCTCTGAACCTTCCCAGGAGAGGCCGACGTGCCAAAATTACACCAAGAGTACCCAAAACAACATCTAAAGAACTTCAGGCCTCACTTGCCTTAGTTAAGGTCAGAGTTCAAGATTCAACAATAAGAAAGAGACTGGGCAACAATGGCATCCATGACAGAGTTTAAGGAGAAAACCACACTGCTGACCAAAAGAACACAAAGGATTGTCTCACATTTGACTGCCATTACATCTGATTAAAACACAGCACTTCATAAAAAGAACATCACACCAGCAGTCAAGAATTTTGGTGGTAGCGTGATGGTCTGGGGCTGCTTTGCTGCTTCGGGACCAGGACGTCTTGCCGTAATTGATGGAACATGTCCGGCCATCAGTTCTTGCCCTGAAGCTCAAGCACACTCGGGTTATGCAACTGGACAATGACCCAAAACACACCAGCAAGTCCACCTCTGAACGACTTAAAAGACCCCAAAATGACAGTTTCAGGGGTGGCCGAGTCAAAGTCTGGACTTATGCTCAAAAACTCTCCAATGTGGCTGAATTAAAACAATTTTCTGAAGAAGAGTGGGGCAGAAAGCTTCACTGCAAGTTCCTGCAAACGCTTGATTGCAGTTCAACTGGTTGCGCCACCCTTGGCACAACCAGTTATTAAGTTTAAGGGGCAATTCCTTTTCACACAGGGCCAGACAGGTTTTTTTTTTTTTCTCTTAATAAATGAAATCATCATTTAAAAAGTGCATTTTGTGTTTATTTAGGTTTTCATTTCCTAATATTAAAATGTGGTTGATGATCTGAAACATCTAACTATGACAAATACGCAAAAAAAATAAGCAATCAGGAAGGGGGTAAATATTTTTTGTCATATTAGCAATGTTATCTATATATTATCTATATTCCCAGCATATAAATACGACTGAAGGTATATATTTTCTTTAAATAACTTAGGTAACGTCTTCTTAACAGCAGCAGTCACAGCTCGGGATGCTGCTGAATATCTGGCATTTCTGGATAAGCTCCAGATGGAACCCAGACTAGTATACACAAATAAACACTGAGCCTTCTTTGGATGTCTGTGAGGTTCTGTGTTTTGTAGCATCATATATGCTTATATGGACATAACCATATCACCACACAACAATATGTTATGTCCTATGTGGACTGGATCTTATAAGCAATCCAGTCCACATAGGACACAACAATATGTTATGTCCTATGTGGACTGGATTGCTTATAAGATCCAAGTCTGGATAAGAATTTCAATCAAAGACTATATAGTCATAAACTGTTCAGTGTCACGGTGTGAAGCACAACACTTAATACCAACCTTCATGCGGTTTTCCTCCTGCAGGTACTGGGCCATGGATTTAGCCATGGTTTCAAAGAAGAACCAAGAGTACTGCAGAAAGGAGCAAAGGATTAATCGTTACGCAAGTTTCCTTGGAAAATAATAGGAGTTCATTAACAAGAAGAGTGTGTCAGGGAAAACCGTCATCGAGATAAAACGGTGATGGGAAGCGTGGTATCCTACAAGCAGCTACATGTTGAAGGATTTCTTTCCTGAAACTGGCGACACCAACTGTCAGACCCATTTACTTCCATTTTTAGGGCGTTGCACCACCTGCTGCTGAAAGTTGGTACTACAAGTGGACTGACACAGGAATTATATGAGTACACACGGTCTACAGGGCAGAGTACGCACTTTGAGCAGTTTATTGCTGGTGTTGAAATCAGCAGTCTGTTTGAGGATGGCTGTTACAGCTGTGGCCAGCACCTCATGAGTGGTCACCGAGTTTCCCGACGCAGGATTGTTGGTTACAAACACGTACTGAGAAGAAAGGTGGGGGGGGGGGGGGGGGGGGGGGGGGGGGACACTTTAATTTACAGACACAAGCAGAAACTGGCACTGCCTAACAGTGTTTGTCATGATAGCTCACCTTAACAAAAGAGCGCAAGTAGTGTTCCAGTCCCTCCTCGTGGCATTTGGAGACTATATGTATGACCACACTGAAGGCACACAGCGTGGAAATTAAATTTAAATGTGTTTATCA
Organism: Archocentrus centrarchus; assembly: GCF_007364275.1. Taxonomy (NCBI): domain Eukaryota; kingdom Metazoa; phylum Chordata; class Actinopteri; order Cichliformes; family Cichlidae; genus Archocentrus; species Archocentrus centrarchus. The sequence goes on from NW_022060145.1 coordinate 2,491,771, forward strand.
GCAGTAAAAACTAAGCACTGATGCCACATTTGATTTTTAACTGACCGCAAAGAGTTGACAGCAATCTCATGGGCTTCTTTGGTGGCTGCTGTGAGGACCTCAAACAGCTGCATCAGAACTGTTGGCAGGAAGGTGATGATGACATGAGTCTCCATGGCATGCAGGCACTGCAGGAAAGAGGCCAGAGGAGGTCATTTTTTTTTTGACTCCCAAATCTTTACTAGAATCTCATGTGAAATTCTTTGCAGCTGAATATAGTGATACTGCAGCACACCCATGCCATAGTGACTTTCACAAGGCAGACCCATCCTAAAGCATACCCTTCTTTATGATCCTTTCTGACTAAAAAAGACAAAATCATGTCTTATTAAGTACTTTAAGTTTTGAAACTAGAACATGAGCTGTTGCTTCTATATAACTGCACTTCTTTTTGCAACCAAAGAAGTTGCCCTATGCTGGCCAACAGAAAGAACTATAACAACTATATGAGAAGTCTTTTACTGCATCAGTGGAGACTGTTGTATGCACCACTGAAAGGTATATTGATTGTCGAATGACTGAGGCTCTGTGAAGCTCCCAACTAGCTATAATAATGCATGCAGTACAGTAAATGATCAATCTGCACTGCTGAATGACTGAGACAAAGTGGAGGTAAGTGATCAATATCTGCAAATGGCCTAAAGCTGAGATACTGAGTGCGCACTGCCTCACAGCATCTCACCTTCAGGTATTTAATAAGTTCTGCTGGGTTGCCCTCTGATGTGGTCCTCATCAGCTGGCAGTGCTGGAAGAATTTGTGTAGGTGGAGGTCCTGTGGAAACACAAAGAACACCAGCGTCATTGAAAGCAGCTGCCTCCATGTGTGCGCCAAACTAAAGAATCAAGCTGTACCTGAGGATAGATCGTTGATGCTACATGGGTCCTCACTTTGAACAGTGTCTTGGCATTTTCCACCCACTTGATATCAGGTTGAAACTATTCAAAGAACAAATAATAGACAAAACAGAATTAGCGTTAGCAAACTTTCCAGCATCTTCCTTCAGCACTACAAACTGACACAACATTGTTCGCTGTAACATTGCAATCATGACAGCAGTAAGAGGAATGTTTCCATTGGCTTTAAGAGTCAGCATCAGTGCTCGAGTCTTGGTGTAAAGGCACATGGTCTAACCTTCCTGGTGTCCTGACAAAGATATCCAGCAGGCAAGGTGGCAGCCACAGGTAACTGGAACTCTAACGACTGCATCCTGCCATCTTTAAGCAAAGGCATCCAGGAGTAGCCCACTGAAACGCATGAAAGCAGCCGAGTTTTAGGAGATGGCAAAACTTTGAAAAGCTTCATCAGGTCAAAAGACTCACCGAGTAACTCCACTCCATCCCTCTTCTTGCTGCTGGCCTTGCTGCTGGATTCACAGCTGATGTGGTAAAAGGTGAAGAGGATATGGTGTTTCTCGTGCACGTGAACTGGCAGCTCAATTTTAACCTGCGCACAGTGGAACTATTTTAATCTTTATATATCAACATCCCACAAGCTACAAGTTACTTTGCAGAGCACCAATCAAAAATGTTGCCTTCATGTTTTATTGGTCACATTGGTGTATATTAAACACAATAGTATTAATTGTTTCATCACATCACATCACATCTTAGTAATTAGTTAGTGATTATCATTTACACATTGTGGGGGGGGTTCTTTTGCTAAAGAAACCTGCAAAAAATTATATGAAAGTGAGGGTTTCCTTCAGACCCTAAATGAATAAAAGGTCACATTAACATAAAATAAACTAAAAGGCATCTAAAACTACCACCTCCCAGGTATTTATACAGTGACAAAGAGAAAGAAGTGTAAAAGCAGACTGGTACAGCAATCTCGAATCTGTTCGAGTATAGTTTAATATGAGGTAACCAGATAGATTTAAACTTTGTGTGTCTGCTGAAGGTCCTGAAAAGATTCAAAATGTGTGTCATCAAAACATCGATGTTGGGAGGAAATAAGGCATGAGTTAATCTGAATAATTTATTTTAATTGCTACTGAGAAGTTTTCTAAAAGCATGTCAACATCTGTTAAAAATATTAGGACAAAGTATGGTTTAAGAAACGGCGTCATCCGTTTCAATTCTGTCCATCAAAGAGTTCACATTACAAGCTAAATACTTTGAAGCAGAAGAACTCGGTGTGTACTGGAGCTCGTACTCAGACTGTTAACACATTAACCTGGTTAATGCAAATATATGTAATACCTGCTAAGGTAAATTGCTACTAATAATAAAAAACATAGCCATATGCTTTAAGTGCACAGAAGTACAGTTTCTGTGTGTCAGACAGGGTGGATAGAATAAATGGAGAGGCCATTGACCGAAAGCTTTTTTTTTTAACTTTGTATCCAGTAGAACATAATTAGAATAAAACTGAACTTCAATGAATTTTTTTTTTTTTTTAAATGCCAAAAGGCTAACAGCATTGGTTTGGGACAAATGTCACACCCTCAAAAAGTCAAATCATCTTCCATAGAGGATAACACATGTACTGAAATAAACACTAAGGTGTTTGAAGAATTTTAGGATGCTTTTTGAACTTTATAAAAGATTCAAATGTAACAGTTTTGTGTTCTTAGATCTTTTTGATTTGACATTTTTGGTATGAATTTAATCACTTTGCCCATTTTCTCTTCATGAAGAAGAGGATGGGATTGCCTTGTGTTGAATAGCAAGAGCAGACTGTTGTTTATATTGTTTTAGCTTTGTTTTGTTTGTGTGTTTGTCCTGTAATTAATGTGTAAATAAAAAAAACCCTAACCACAGGGCATTGTTGATATACGCATCTCTTGAACCTGCAAGGCACATGTGACGCTGAGGCACCAGAGGGCAGCGACAGCAGGGAAATGTAGTTTCGCTGGGACCAGCACGTGCTGATTGTTTTTGGCAGGAAACGACACAAAAGCGTACAGACAAACTAAAGAGCTTTATCGCACACATGACAAACAGCTTCTTAATGCCACGAATGAATATCACAACTCTTAAATTGATGACAACAGCATGAATCATTCTGCTGCTGCCTTTTTTTTTTTACTCTCTTTGGTAAATTAAACAAAATCTATCCTTAAGATTGTGAAAAGCTAACAAATTTCATGTATGATTGTAAAAAACATCTCAGAATCCTTGGTATAACATCAGTAACTATAAATATATTCTATATGTTGCTTATAAATGCACTTGTTGACAGGTTTTAAAGGGCAAAGATGTTTAAGCAGAAATTTTCATTGATGTGGAGGTAAATCCCACTGAGTGTGCTTTTGTGCGTTCCTGCATGCATGTGGGTGTACATGGGGGTGCTTAAGATCCTAATCCATTTGATATTAGGGCCATATGGACCCCTCTGCTCTATCGCTCTACCATCATCTTGACTGCACCTCTTTTGCTGAGCTTCCCTGGCTTTGTGTTGGTTCGTTCTTGCACGTGTGTGTGTGTGTGTGTGTGTGTGTGTCTGCACACTGTCTGTTGGGCCACTCTAGTGTGAGATCACAGCCGTATCCTGAGACAGATTTATGGGATTATCACAGTGCTCCTGAGGAACGTCAGTACTGAACACAAAGACAGCCGCTTAAAAAAAAAACAAAAAAAAAAACTTCCGGGGTATCAAATAAGTTTCTTTCTCAAATCAAACTAATTTCAGTTTCTGGAAGCACTCACACTTTTTTAAATATGCTAACTTTATCTAATTTAATAGGAAATGTGAAATTATATTGTGCATGAATGAAATAAGGACAAGCTTGCGACGTGAACTCACCTCATCATAGAACTCAGGGCTCTGATTGTGGTGCAGGACGGCCGCGTAGGTGCTGCTGGTGAAGAGTGAATCTCCCGGCTTGCCATAGATGCACTGAAAGGCACGAGGCACATCGGTCATTTTGATTTTATAGGCACGGCGGTGAGTAAGTGCTCAGAAAGCGGTGGTTACTGGCATTATTTGGAGAAAAGACAGGGTGAGTGTGCACGCATCACACAATTAAAACAAAGCCTGGCAAAACTGCAAAGAAAGACCTGGAATCATAAAACGTTTGGTCTCTGACTGGACAGATGCCTCACTCTGACAAATTCTATGGGTTTTCAAACCTTACACGACACTGATGAACTTATTTTAAGTGCGCAGCAGAGCCCTTCCTCCTCTGCTGGATTGCTGATGACAGAAAACCACTCTGACTCCAAAGTGTGATGCCATAAACAACAATATAACTGAGATATTTTAAAAATTCAACCACAAACACTGCATATGTGGACATTTTTGATCTCTGATGCTCGCTTTTAAGGCTGAGCCACAGCAGGAAGACTTTGTGTGGGAAAAATAAATCTGTACAGCAAGATCAAGCTTGACCAGTTCAGGATGTTTCTAATGAGGGGTGACAAAGCAGAGGAAGAAAATTCAGACTCCTTCTGATGGCATTATGCTTTAATTAGGATGCTAACTATTGTTGTCATCTCTAATGAACAATAATGGGCAGTGCTATTCAGAGAAAGGACAGAGCTCCAGGAGCCAAGTGACTGAAATCTAGACTAATAGAAGCTGGAATCAGAAAACCAGCCGGAGCCAGGAAACGAGCCCCGAGGATGGGAGAGGCTCCGTGAGAGAGGACCCGGTTCAAATTCCCAGAACAATCTGGAAACAAGCTGTAAGTGGAAGAGGAAGGAGGCAGGAGGCAGGGGAAGATCTGCGGTCTCAGATCATGAGGTGCAGAAGTGCAGGTGCTGCATGGTTTGTGTACCTCTAGAGAAAAACATCACATTCAGATACCCTCACTGCAGAGGCAAGGAGGCTGATGAGCGTCACGATTGCCTGACTCAGGATGGGGGTCGAGGTGCAGCTGAAGGAGCTGTTTTGGATCTTATCTGTCACAAAGGGTGGCACGTTAGCGCATGCATTGTGCCACACATGAATAAAAGTGTTGTCTACTGGGGCGAAATGAGAGCGCTCAAACGTGAACTCAAGAATGCAGGAGTAAGCGGTCTCCTCGCAATGAGAAAGGAAGCAGCAGAAATTAATGCACTTTAAATTCACATCCTCTGGGAATTCCACCTTCTTTGGCCTTCACATTGCCGCTCCGCAAGGCTCTAAATGAATTTCCTCCCAGTCAGACTGTATCTTATGTGAACCCCTGGATCTTCCCAAGCTTCCGCTAACCCTGATCAAATCTCCTGAGAGGTGTGCTGCCTGCTCCTGCTACTGTTTGTAAACAGCTTTCTGCCTCACTGTACTTTTAGCGCTGTTTGGAACACAGTCTGACCCACGTCTGGGCATATCTGTGTGTGTGTGTGTGTGTGTGTGTGTGTGTGTGTGTGTGTGTGTGTGTGTGTGTGTGTTCTAGCTGACACATAAGATGCATGACTGCTCACTGATCTCTCTCAACCAAGAGGATCTCAAATTCTAAAGGTTTCGGTGGTTAAACTCAAAGAATTTCTGTTTCTCTTCTTCTAGAAAAGTGAAAAGAAAAAATAAAATCAGCCCTGCTTTGATGACTATTTCCAACCACAAATATTTGACATGTGTGGCCAGAGAGAAACAGAGAGGAAAAGGAGGGAGGAAAAAGGGTGAGCATTCATTATCTTCTGCTGCCAGCTATAATAACCAGTTTCTGCGAGCGTTTCCCTTCTCTTTCTGGGCCCCTCAGCTGCACTCTCCACTTTGTAACAAGCAATAAAAAAAAAAAGTTTATCATGTCTGAGGCCCCTGCCGCTGATCAGATCTCCCTGAGGACATTCCACGGCAGTATTATTGTTTCTCAGACAATAATCCAGGCCTCTGGGGCACTTCCTTAACAATCTATCTCTGTTTTTTTTTGCATCCATCTTCTTCTATTTCACTTTTTTATCATTATATTAACTATGTCACTGGGTGGTTTTCAAAAACTTTTTTATGTATGTACTTCTGTTTCTCTCCATTAGCTTTTTTTAAGCTGGGGGAGAGGCAGCATCACACCTACAGGTAATTTGTGCATATCACCTTTGACAACACTATGAAACACAGATTCGAGTCCCTCTCTCTTTCGTACATTGCTCCTGGCAGTCTATAAACTCTTTTTTTCATGCTTGAGGAGATGTAATGATGCAAAAAGAGAGATTTCTTAATAAGACGAAAAAATGGTGCCGAATAATTTCTCAGACATGGTGTCAGCAAACAAAGCTTCAGGTGTCTGTAAAATGAAGCAAATGCAGAAGTGGCTTACATCTGCATTTTTTCTAATGGCCAGCAGGGGGCAACTCCTGGCTGTACAAAAAGTCTGTATAGACGTCTATGGGAAAATGGCCTTCAGCTCCCCTGATCTTTGATCTCACTGACAGCATTCCTGATTCGTTTATGGTCTCAGCCGCTAGTTTCAAATCTTATTTAATACAACATTATGCTGACTTTGTAAATTATTTTTTCCATTAAGGTAAAGGAAAAAAACGTGATAAAGCAGGGTTTCCTTTAGGGTGGACCTACCTTGTAACCCTACTAGACATGCGATACGAGTTTGCACGAGCATAAGGTAGCATAAGCTATACCAACAAGAGATCCTAGAATCTTAACACTGTTCAACTGCAGTGATGAATAATTTAACCTACTATAATAAGTGAACAAAGCAGCCAAACAGGACAAGGTGAAATAGTAATTAGCCATAGCCTTGGCTAATAGTTTCTTTTATAGTATACTAACTCTTTAAAGTCTGAAAAACTAATTAACCATAACAGTAGGCTCATTAGATGCATTACACATTTTAGGGGTAAAAAAACAAACAAAAACCCACAAATTTTACTCAGGCAACATGTGATGCCAGGCTTGTAATACACTAGAGAAACTCCTATGTGTAGTATTCCAGGAAATATAAGAGGATATTTTCAGTTGCAAAAGTCTCCTCCAATCTCCAGTCACAGCTGCACATCTGGTTATAAATTCATATATCGATATATAATGTAAATGAAACAATGTTTGTTAAGAATACTGGGAACCCTGATAAATGCTTGACCTTTTTCCCCAACCATATCCAGAAAAAGTTAAAAATATTTCATATAACATATTACAGTGCACACTGACCTTTAAAGGAGCAGCACCTTCTTCGTCCGAATCTCGGAACTGGATGCAGACCGCAATGTTTCTGGCCTGAAGTGGAGGAAACATGACATCAGTCAGTGCACACAGCCAAGCAGGCGATCAGCGAGAGCGACTGCGCCACTAAGCCCAGTCAGTCACGCCTGCTCAGTATGCAGCAACAACACACAAACAACACAGATGAACGACATTTAAACTGCACAGTCACCACTCCCCAGTTACATCCCGCTCCCGACTCACACACCTTAGTGAAGGTCTTCTGGTTGTCGTATTTGAGCTGCAGGGGGTAGACATACAGCTGGTTCTTGTAAGTGGTGAAGGGACAGTTGTACTTGGCTTCCTCGGGGAGGAACTCCTCAATCTCCACTGACACCCGCTCACAGCTGTCCTCAAAGGGCTTGACGGGAATGTAAGAGGACGTCACTGTGTCTGGGGGACAGAGCGCACGTCGAGTCAGAGAGCCAACCTTTGTGTTACGGCCTCTTGTGTCGTCCCAAAGAATAAACCTCAATTCACTTCTTAATATCCATTACAAAAACCTATCAAAAGCTCTGGAATGCACAGAATGCTGCTTACAATATCCAAAGCATATCACCCAAAATGCTTCCTTATATTCTTCGGTTTCCATAATGAGCCCTGAAACTGTTTTACATGTTATAAGTGATTTAGTCCCAATATGTCTCCTATTGATCATGCATGTGACATGCTAGGTTCATCAGAAGAAGCTACGACCAATGACCACAGCACATCTGCAGGCTGCACTCATCCAGGAATGGAGATCAATTCCTCAACAACAGATCTGGACACTCGTTTGGTCTGTGCACAGATGGGTGATTGCTTGCGGCACGTGCAGAGAAGGCCGTACCTCGTATTAAATGTCTTGTCATGTGATAGCTTTGGTCTATAAAATGCAGAGTATTTAAAACACAAACTTGTCTGTTGTTGTTAAATCTGAGAGCCTATGAACAAACATGGCTGTTAAAGTCGTTTTAATGGAATTGTTGGATTTTGAGCAAGGAAACTTGAGCTGCTTACTTGAGAAATCAGGTGGGACACACTCAATGGTGACATTCAGCTGTCCAGGGATGATCTGAAGTTTGCTTTTCTCAGGTCTGACAAGGAAAAGGAAATTTAGTACATTATGCCATTAAAGCTTAAGTGTTCTTTATATGTGATGACCTCCATAATGACAGTCCTGAGTCTGTCCTCTTATGCAATGGTGTGTGAAACATAGACACAGTCATCATGTATCTCTGGATGACTGTTTTGTGCCACAGTAACTAAGCATAAATAGCTAAGGAGTGGTGATGACTCACTTCCTGATGTCGGCCAGCAGCTTGATGATGTCATCAGTCGAGATTTTGCTGCTGTCTTGGCGATAGAGAGGAGAAAACTTCCCATCCATATCCAGGCTGCCCTGCGCGTCTTTAAACACCTGCCTGCAACCACATCACACACAGCTACAGTCCTCGCCTCGCACATACAACCAAATACGTTTTTATTCAGGGTTAAACACAACAGGTCTTTGTTAGCATTATAAGCAAGATAAGTGGACTGTTTTAACATCCAACAACTCAGCAGAAGAATGAAGTGAAGCAAAAGGAAATTTCTAGGTTATGCAAAGTTTTACTTCCAGTGTTAGGGTAGGGTAGAGTGAGTTGTTACATATCCTGCTTTTCAGTGAAACCTAACTACTCTTAAAATGGAGTATGAACCATTTAAAAAAAAAAGGTGTGACTTCTGTGGTGGGTCAGTTACCTGTTAAAGCCTCCACTAGGCCTGCAGGCCTGGAGGGGGTGACCTGTCAGGCTCCTCAGGCTTGTAAACCTGTCAGAGCTTCTATTTCCACATCAAGACCCGACAGTTCCTGGAAGTTTTCTGTGCTGCCTTTCATTAAGTGCACTTCAACAGCAATTTAGAGTGACTGCTTTTCATGAGTTACGTTAAATGTCATACTTGGAATATCTTGATATGAAAATGATCAAACTGGATCAGCATACAAATGAATGTTCTTTTAGACAAACTTTATTTATCCCTGAAGTTGTGAAATTCCTAAACTTTTGGAAGTAAAAAAGTATATCTTATTTTCTACCCCTAGATTAGGGTTTAAAATTCACCGTATGATCTTAATATGCTGACATCGCTGCATGTGTTTAGAGGAGATCATTCCAAAGATGAATCCAAACAGATTCATTACAGGACATTACTTATTCCCGTCTTACTTGGCAGCCCAAGCAAATGGCATCCTGAACTGGCCCAGGCGTTGGCATGTCTGCTTGGCAGTTTTGAGCACCTTCTGAGCGGTCTGAGGGGACACAAGAGAAGGCGATCAGCAAACCCAGCGTCAACATCAGAGTGGATCACTGAGGTTTTTAATCGTCTTATCAACTAGGTCAAAATCGATGGTGGCATACCTTAGTGATGTCAGAGGTCTTGATGTATGGCTCGGCGCAGTGGGTGATGCCATTCTGTAACACCTTCTCCACACGGGCCACCAAGAAGATATCTGCATGGGGGTTGGTCACTGAAAAGATACCCTGCAAAAGAAAGGGGAGCAATGACTGAAGAGGCCAAGCACCCAATTCAGTTCAATTCAATTTTATTTATATGGCACAACAACAGTTGCCTCAAGGTGTTTTATACTGTACAGTAAAGACCCTACAGTAAAAATTCAACAAGACCTGTGGTTGGAGTTTGATTTGACAGCTTTTAAGCATCTTTCAATAAAACTCTCTTCCTAAAAATGTTCCAGTGGGAGAACAGAGAGGAGAGATTGTGAGTTCTCTGAAGAGAAATTACTTCATCCTGACTAAGTTTCAAATAATGAATCCAGCCTATGTGCAAGTAATCCTGATGAGCCAAATGCTGAGACGGCTCTAAATATGCTGTTTCAGACATTTTTTCTTCTCATGGCTCTGTAGACAAAACAGGTATTCCTAATATGGTCACGTCAGGCACACCGTCGTGGGCACAAAAGCCTGAACCAGCTGTTGCTGTTGCTGACCTCCCGTTTGTGAGGGGGATCCAATAAAGAGCAGGAGAAGGGAACTAAAATGGCTTGTTTCAGACAATGAAAAGGAGCTGCACCAGTAAAACATAAATGAATGAATCATAGCAGTAGCACAGTGGTGCAGTGGTTAGTATGCGGTGGTTATAACAACAAGAAGATCCTGGGTTTGAATCCAGCTGGAGCCTTTCTGTGTGGAGTTTGCATGTTCTCCCTGTGGGTGCTCTCCATCTTCCTCCCACAGTCCAAAGACACGCAGTTAGGTTAACTGGTGATTCTGAATTGCTCATAGGTGTGCATGTGAGTGCGAATGGTTGTCTGTCTCTCTGTGTTGGCCTTGCGACAGGCAGGGTGTACCCTGCCTCTTGCCCTGTGGCAGCTGGGATAAGCTCATTAGGAGTAGAAAAATTCTATGCAACTACTACTCTGGTCCACAAATATGAGCATAATAGATCTAGTTTAAATATCTTCACTCTTAGATTCATCCAGTGCTTTCGTATGAGATCGATGCAGGGGAAGTGGCTGATGCTAGCTAAAGCTGTACAGGAAACCCACATGGGCCTCACATCTATATATGGTCTGGTAACATGGGTCTGTATTTGAGCTTCAAATGTCAGTTCAAGCAAGCAGTCTCAAGGGGACAGTGATTACGATTAGACTAAGCCATGCTGCTCACACTGATAGGACCAATAAAAACTAAAAGTCTATACAGAAGCAGGTTTATTTTGAAAATCAAGTCTCAACATAAGTGACACAAAAGTGACAGTACCAAAGAAGCAGCTGATTCAGATTTAAATCCAAACAGATGTAGGCAAACTGCACATTAATAACACAATGAGAAGCTAGCACACTGCCAGTCAGAGATGCATGCACACACACACACACAGCAGGGTTACACTCCAGGCCATAACCCTGTCCATCCTTTCTCATCTCTCCTTATTCACAATATTAACAACCACACACAGCTGCTTTTGCTTTCAATTTTTGACAGTGGGATTTGTTGCTTACCGCTCATCACTGTACATTTCCTACAGTGTGGTTTAAAAAAGCTTGTAAATGCCACATTTTAGCATTAAACTTTCTTGAATAGTTCGTAAACAGTGTCACAACCTTTTTGCGCAAAAATAAACCACCTCACTGCTGAAAATACTGAAACTCCTAATCATACTAAAATGGATAAGATTTGTGAGTTATGTAATAAAATGGCCCAGAGGCTTTGGCGTCCTCCTGAGCGCTACCGCTGATGCAGTGGAGAGATGAGAGGTGGTGGCTGTGTTCTTGGAACACACCCAGTGCACCTAAATTAAACTGTGGTCTGCAGAGCTATAATAGCACACTAATCACTGAGGTAGGAGCCGCTCTGTTTGTACGCATTTATTTGCGTGTACATGTGTGCTCTGCTGGTGCTCCACAGACATTTCTGGCAGAGAAGTCCATAAATTAAACACATAGGAAAATCTTTTATGTCTGCAGCTTTAAGAGGGCCTGCTGCTGGCTGCCTCTGCTTTGCATGTTTGTCAGTCTCACTCTGATTCATCTCCACACCTTCAAGTTGTTTCTGCTTTTTTTTTTTTTTTTTTTGCTGCAGTGTTCATCAACTCATGTCTCCTGTCATGGAAATGGAAAGTGAGTTTGTTTTATAACCTAACTGCTGCTAGCTTACACCAGGCACCAGTCCCGTTCAATGACTTCATCGCTGCAATGGGCCAAGCAGCCAGAGGTAAAGAGCAGGCCGTGTGTGCGCTGAGCTCACAGCACCTGCAAATGTTTGCAGAAGGCCTGAGCCAGAAGTAACACTCACACTATTTCTTCCTAAATAAACCCTAGACTTAAAATACCGCAAAATGAAGTGACAAGACATAAAAGCTTACATCCTGAGCCCTGAGCTCACATTAGAGGATTGGAAAACCAAAGTGATTCTGAAATCATTTGCAAATGTTAGCTGAATGAGCTAAACGGGATCATGTGGATCCTTTCAAAGTTCTTTAAGTCTGGATGTGGACCAAACACTGACTTGTGACACACTCAGCATGATCTAGCATGACAGTGGAGAAATGAATTAAAAAAAAAAAAAAAAGATTATCATGCATTTGGCTAAACAGTTACCGCACTGTGCACACTGTGTCAGCTCAGTCCTGACTGAGGGCAGTTGTACACAAGGGCCAGCTGCAACCAATATGACAAAGCTGAATTTATGTTACAGAACCAAATGAGAGTTCAGCAGTGTATGGACAAAGCCTCCAACCATAAACCTGGCTTGGAAAAAAGCAGAAAGTGATAAAAAAACAATGTAACATAAATGGCTTAAACTGTAAATTCTTTACTTTGTTTTACTGACTCATTCATTACTTTTTAGTATCTGCATGCTTCTACTTGCCCTAACTCAGTAAATAGTTACTGAAAGGTATGTTCCCATTTCCGCAGGGGTGATCGGTTCTTAATGTTTCAAAGTGTCGGTTTATTTGTGTTTTCAGGTGGCGAAAGGGACAAAAACACGTTTTACCCTGTTAAAGGGAAACAAGTATCCCTCCATTTTCTTCCGATTATACTTTTCATGGTTGTGGGGGGGCTGGACCCTATTCCAGCTGTCATGGGGTGAGAAGCAGGGCAAACCTTATCAGCCTGTCACAGGGCTAATTTAGAATCACCAATTAACCTAACCCCACTAAGTGCATGAGGAAATGGGGAGAACATGCAAACCCCCACAAAGAAAGGTCCCCAGCCAAGGTAGATTTGAACCCAGGACCTTCTTGCTGTGAGGCAACAGTGCTAACCACCACTCCAAAGTGCTGCTAACTATGCTGTTCCTTATTTTCTGCCATATATTTACAGTTACTGTGGTGCATGAAAGATGGCCAGCATTTCCGATAATGAGGTCAGCATCTGTACAAGTAAGGACAAAAACTCAGGTTCAGATTATTTTTCTACTCTTGGCTCTGTGTGATGTCAGTAAGAGCAGAGATCCACAACATGGTCGTTATGGAAGCCCCGCACACCCGCTGTTGAAACCTTCTGTTTTTGAGGGGTAGCCAATCAGAAGAAAGCTGGCTTAAAGGGAGGCTTGTTTCAGATAAAGGATGAATTGATGGGCTGCAAGTCCCAGTATAAGGTAAACAAGGAATATTTTGAACAGTGATTATTACCGTATTTTCCGGACTATAGAGCGCACCATACTATAAGCCGCACCTACAAATTTTTTGGAAAAAACTGGAAACGTACATATATAAGCCGCACCGGGCTATAAGCCGCTGGTATCTCCGCCGCTCTCGGTTTTCAACAATTACTCGGCACTCAGCAGAGGGGGACAGACAACCCCAAATTTGAGTTATAACAAGTCAATTAACCATTGATTCGTTCACGCCGAGCTTACGTGCAGCGGCTCTATTTCCCTCCTGTAGTGCCAGGTCGATAGCCCTCAACTTAAAAGCGGCATCATAGGAAGTTCTTGTTGTGGTTTCCATGATGAGGGAGTTTGAAAAAAATCTCTTTTGTGCCTGCTGCTAGCACTTGTTGGCGCTTTCTTCTTTGATTTCCAACTTTGACGTCCCATGATTCATATCCTGCTAAAGAGCCCCCTGGTGGTTAAAGAAAAATCCACAGAAACGCCGCACCGGGCTATAAGCCGCATGGTTCAAAACGTGTGAAAAAAGTAGCTGCTTATAGTCCGAAAAATACGGTAATTGTTTTTTTTTTTTTACATGTGTTCATGTGTAAATGTTTAGTCCTTTTTTAGGTCATAAATAAATTAGTCATAAATAAGAACAGAGTCAGAAACAAGAAACAATCCCAAATGAATAGATACCATTTTTCACGTGGCTCCCTGGAGCGCCTCGTGTGTGAATAAATTAACACTCATTCTCAGCGTATTTTACATGTGGCCTAACTGACCACAAGACCAAAAAGAAGGTCAACAAAAACAAGAACCAGGGCTCAGGTTCAGATTCACATCAGCTATAAACCTCTAACCCAGCAGGATGACAAAGCTGCCTGATCTCTTTAATAATCCAGCTTCAGCACCTTTGTGCAAATCACACATATCAACAGAAAGAAAATGCAACAATTAAACTTCTCCACTATTACTCAGACTACAGCAATTTCCGACTATGTGATTCGGCTAAAGTCATTTCCTCAATCCGACACCTGTCGAAATGCAGCTATGATTCGCACCTGAGTGGGGAAGCGTAGCAGCGTCTCCGACACCCTCTGCAGCACAGGCAAGCCGTTTCCCTTCCCTGAGTCTCCATTCACAAGGATTCCTCCCCATCCCCCCTCCTTCACTCCTCCACCACCATCTGAGTCAGACGAAGGAGAGAGCTGGGCGGAGTTGTCAGCGAGCATTTCCCTCACGCATGGTGGGTTGAGGTCAATGTGGAAGTCGGCTGAGATTTTGCAGCTCTTGGAGACGTCGAAGAGAGCAAGGCTGATGAAGAATGGTTCCACCTGGGAGTCAGCAGAGGGACGGTTAAAGGCTGGAGTTCACAATATGCCTTTACTGTCTTACATTTTACATTACTTCTTTTCCATACTTGGTTTAAGTCATAATCAATTTTCAGTTTTTTTGCCCAAATATAGTCATTCCTGGATGCAACCGATAGGCAAGTCTTACTGAAGACAACAAGATGTTCATTTTATAAGTTATGGCCATCATTAGTATCAAAGCAGGACGACTTGGTCTGCACTGTGGAGCTGATACACTCCCTGCATAATTAAAATGGGTTTCAGTTGACAGTTTTAATCAATTTAATCTGCAAGAATCAAAATTATAGATTCAGACAAAATATTTAGGGATAAATATCTAAAAATATTGATATTCTTTCAGCGTGTCAGCCTCAAAAACCCGTAAAATGTTTTCTTCACACAGTTCTGCCCACACACTTTGGAAACCCTGTTGATATGCCAAGATGGATGGTTCCTGCATTTCCTGCATGATGGACAAACTCACTCAATCCAGTGAATGTTAAAGCTGTCTGAGATTGTGGAGGGAAAGAATGGATAGAAGAAGAGAAAAAGGAAAGTGTGCGTGCTGCTTTCAAACCACAAATGAGTCAGTTGTTTCCTCCTGCCAGCCCCTCTAATGCATCAGCAAGCAGGAGGGGGGGGGTTTCTAACTTGATGTTTTATATCTAAGTAATCCACTCTAGCAAAGGCAGAGCTTACACGTGCTAAAAAATGCTGGCTCATGCTACTAAGAGCTCTTCATCATCACACATTAAACATTTCTCGTTTTGCATAAGCGTCCACGCTTCAGGCTTAAATAAATAAAATTAAAACAGCATTTGTTTTAATGGTAATGCAACAATATCGAGTTTTGTTTTCCTGTTTTGGCCCGGTTACTTCTGTTGCTTCCAGCTAGGCCAACATGAATTATGA
Source organism: Archocentrus centrarchus (assembly GCF_007364275.1). Lineage (NCBI taxonomy): Eukaryota > Metazoa > Chordata > Actinopteri > Cichliformes > Cichlidae > Archocentrus > Archocentrus centrarchus. Next base: position 2,507,229 of record NW_022060145.1, read on the forward strand.
AAGTGTATTATGTGGGGCAGCACTACAGAGGGAGAGGCTGGTGGATAATCTGCAGTGTGAAAAGGAAAGCTGTGTATTCCAGTTAAATATCCTTCCATGTGTGCAGACAGAATCACAAGAAACGTATGCCGTATATGAATGGATTATTGACATTTTTCGTTTAATCTGTTAGAGCTAATAGTAGCACAAGCTGAAGCACAAGTAATAGAACATAGACCAACTGTGTTGTGGAATAAAGGCGATGACATACATTGGTAAGGACACCGTCGCCCTTCTCATTGACGCAGCCCTGCAGACTGAAGGTAAGGTCGTGGCAGCTGACCACTACACGTCGGCCAAAACGCTCCTCGAAGGGTTTCACATCTGGCTCGATACCAGAGAAGTCCAGCCTCTGCGTATCAGACAGAAGGAGAGTAAGACAGAAGGAGAGGTGAAAGATTGAGCCCGTGGAGAGGAGAGGGGATGGGCGAGTGTGAATAGTGGAAAGGGGGAGGAGAGATCAAACAGTGTGAATCAATGGTGAAATAAATAAATCATAAGAAAACTTAGCCTTAAAACAATAATCTTTTGTACCTGTGTCTCAGGATCCAGAGAGGAAAGCTTTAGTCTGCCTTCGTTCCTGTTGATCTTGCTGAGCTGGTCTGTCTCCCTGGTATACTGCAGACAAAGAGAGCCAGAACGTAAGTGAGGTAAAAAATGTCTCAGGTGTTTCTGTCATCTACTTTTAAATGGAATTTATTTTATTCAGTCTTAGTTATCTATAGAATTTTACCCTGCATCTTAGTTTCTATCTTCTTTTTTTCTTTCAGTGTCAATTAATTTAGTGTCTTTTAGTTTTACTTTTTTTCCAGGAATAAATTTATCTTCAGAGCCCTAAAGTCTGTGGGCCTCTGAAAGGCTCTCTGGGTCACCTTATATTAGGACAAAGAGGTTTGTTTAAATATTTCTTAAAGTCTTACCAAATTATCATATGTTTAATACTTTAAGTATACATAAACAGGAAATTATCAATGTTTCAAAAAAGATGAAGTACCTTTATTAATACATTGATTAATTATGTGAATCGTTCTACTACATTAAATAGTAACACTTCAGCAGTTGGCTTCCTTCATTTTTAGTTTCACGCTTTATTTCATTGTATAGCACATTTTAAGCTCTGTGACAAACCTTTTTAATGCTTATTTTCATTGTCTTAATTAATTAATAAGGCTGTAACTGCAGCTAGAACAGCAGCTCCTACTATAATGATCCAGTGCAGTCAGATCACTGAGCTGGATCTATTTTTTTATGCTTATAAACATCCACAAACAGAAGAATACAGAGGAAGCCTGATACATAGTCAAGGGACAACAGGCGAAAACAAAGGGCATCTAATGGAGACAAATCAAAGCCTCGGGTTTAGGTAAGAGCCCTAATCCATCTCCCTCCCCTCTCTTCCTCTCTTGTCTCTGCTCTCACTGTGCTCAGCCTGCAGACAAACTCAACCATCTTTTACGTGCAAAGGGGAGAAAGCTGTGCTGGAGTGGCCCTGAGCAAACAGACAACAGAGGGCTTTGTTGTTGCTGTGTAGCTTTGGGTTTATGGACACATCACAGCAACACTGTCTCTGAGAAACCTGACTCACTCAGTGGTTTCAAAACAAAGCACTTCTTCTAAGGCTCTCCAATCATGTACACATCACAAAAAAAAGAAATCATAAACCCGCTCTGGTTCAGATTCTTTGTGCTACTAATACCTGCACTGTTATTCAGGATTTGGCAGAAACTGTTGCCCACAGGTTGTTGAGAGTCAGGTCCACAGGGTCACAATACCCCATCAGTTTGTGACAGAGGAGTTCACCTTTATATAAGAGCATACCGATTCTCCTTCAGCTGCCTCTCCTCGACCTGAACTGCCCTGCTGTTTGCAGAGAGCGGCTCTGTGTAGAATCTGTTGATCATTACTGAAATGAACCGGCTGCATCTTTGTTCATAAATTAGCGCACTGTTAGCTACAGAACTTTCCACTCCCTTCAGCACATTTTTCCAGCCTCGCACTAATTTGACCCACTTAGTAAACCTGGCCCAATTATCTCAGCTTAACTCATTATCTATCATGCCTTCATACCTTGATGAGTTCCATGTGCAAGCTCCTCCCCGAGTTCTCCACCATGCTCTCGCTTTTTCCTTGGCTGGCAGTGTCATCATCTGATTGAAAAGGACAATAACAACACATCACCATATGCAATCTCAATCCACATGCCTCTTAACAAATAACACCTTTACAAGTTCCTGTAAAGCTTCCCTCACTTAGTGGTTCCCTCACTTGTGGCTCCATTTGTGGCTGTCTGCAAGTCTGACGGGTGATAGGTGGGAGACTGAGTGATTTATTGAAGCATGAAAGCATACATGGAACTGCAGTATATAAGGCACAACCAGAGTTTGTACATTTCTTACCAGCTTAAAACCAATATTTGGTATAACCACCTTTATTCTTCAACATGCCCTGAACTCTCTGAGGCAGCTTTCTTGTCATTTCTTTAAGCAGTTTTCAGGAATAGTTCTCCAGGCTTCTTGAAGCACATTCAAAGCTTTTCTTTGGATGCTGGCTGCCTTTTGTTCAATTCTCTGCCAAGATGATCCCACACTGCTTCAATAATGTTGATGTCTGGAGAGGCCAGTCCATGAATGATGGTGTTTACTGCATTAGCAGTTTGTCTGGGATCACTGGCATGCTGAAGAATGAAGCTGTTGCTGATCAGATGCTTTCAAAATCTGATGGTAGTTTTCTTTATCAATTTTGGCAAGATCCCCATGGGATGGGTGGATCAAGACTTGTGCACAGTTCTATATACATAAACTGTATAAAACATCTGCCATTCTTCCTCAGTTAGCTGATATACAAGCATGTTAATTTTGTCTAATCAGCTATGGGTGAAGAAGCATGCCTACTTATTGCATAGGTATGATTGTAATGTGGAAACACCCAATCCACTCCAGTGCATGGGGTGTAGCCTGTGACGTTACTTTAGGGTCAACCATTGTGTTTGAACATATTAATATCAGAACTACACTGACTATAGAAACTTTTCAATAAGACTATAAATACTACATCGAATGAAAGATGATCTGGACACATAACTGCTCAATGGATGGTAGAATAGCTTACCTAGGGCACAGTCCAGTGACTCAGCACCATTCCTCCTGTCCTGGCCAGCCTCTGTGCTGCTCTGCAGAGCCTGTTTCAGTGTGGCCACCCACTCCTCCATCTCTGCCTCACTGTCTGCAGCCAGGAAGTGGCTGTAGCGGTCCTGCATCTTCAGCTCGAAGCCATTGCGCCGCATCTTGGGACTCTGAGGAAGAAACATAATTCTGCTTTCAATTTTGCTTAATCTTTGACTCGCTCATGGCATCTGATGGAAATTTGAAAGTCTTGAGTGCAAAAAGAGGGGGTTAAGGGCAAGAGTGAGACAATGTAGGGATTAAAATGTAATCAGGGGACTCTCAAATTAAATTTAGAAACTGATTCAGCTATTCAGCCACGACTAAACAGGTGCAAAACCCGATTTGCATGTTAAACTAAAATTTCTACATTAAATCTGTGAGCCAGAATGAGCTCCCTCACTGTGCCCATTCATTTTCTGAGCGTGCTCATCAAACTGGAAGCTTCCTGGCAGCTTTCTCAGGCAGAGCTGACCTGATCAAGGTACTAGCCTGTGCCATGAGCCAAAAGCAGCAGCTCTTCATAATCTGCTAGAAGCTGACTTTTCTGCCCAAGTCACTGGAATGCAGTAAATCTGCCCAATTAAAGCAGCCAAAAGCCCCCAAGGCAAGGCAGGACAAGGAAACACGCTGAATTTCACGAGGGTGGGAGCTCGTGCCAAGTTCTGAAAACTCACAGTGAGCACATGAGGGAAGCAAACACGGTGAGTTTAATTAAATATACCAACATGGTGAAAAGAGAGAAAAGGTTTCTGTAGAGCTCTGACTATACCTGAATGACATCTATGCAGGAGTCCAGGTAGATGGATCCTTTGGTTTCCTTGCAGTTTTTCTCATCCTTATAAGAGTTGAGGATGTAGGAGCCATCAGGGAGCTGAGACAGGTAGAAGTACCTCCTTTTGAACACCTGCAATTCACAGCAATCCAGAGCAAGTCAGGGAGATTCATATCTAACAACTTATGACAGCAAAAATATAATATGACATGTGACTTCAAGCTCATGTGTTGCCTACTAATATGATTAAAATTCCTCACTGAATGGAGGACAGTTTACCTTTTATTTTGGTCTTCATCTTTTATTTCTATTTGGCTGTTTTCATATTTAGAGTTTTTCAAGGACTTGCTTTTAGGTTTATGGTATTTTTCTTTTGGGACACCCCTGAAAAGTCAATTATCCCATTGAAAAGCAGTTAATGCTAGTGTCTAGCTGTGTAGCTGTAGAAATCGATCCCCTCAAGCACATATGACATCAGGAAAAAGATTTCCATTTAGTGATCAGACAGCTACGCAACATTCATTCTGATTACGTGAATCAGTACTATCCATCTACACTGTAAACCCAGATTTTGATTCCACTTAATAATATTGAGTTCATATTACTTAAAATTACCTAGAATGTGAAGATTACTTGTTAATGCTGAGTAGACTGTACTTTTTGATGGTCTATCTTATTGTAACCATGTGTTTGAGTTCAAACAACTTAATATCAAGTTTTGCACGTGCTAAAAATCTAGTTTATACCAGTTTAAATAGACTGGATTAATGCGCAGCTGCATGGTGGCATGATGGTCAGCAGTGCTACCTCACAGGTAGAATGCCATCTGGAAGGTCTGGGTTCAATTCTGGCTTGGCCCAGGCCTCTTGCTGTTTGGAATAGTAGACATTTGGTGTTTTTGTTCACAACGCTCTCTTGTACAGTTTTTTTTATTGTTCCATGGATAAATGTTATTTGTAAATGTTAATGTACCAGCATTCAGCAGGGCTGAGTTTTATCATGTTTATTTACCAAATTTAAACAGACACAGTTCAAAACTGTAAAAAATATCTGTGTTACTGGGCAGCATGGTGGCATGGCGGTTAGCTGCCTCACAGCTAGAATAGTTATCTGATAGTCTGGGTTCAATTCCACCTTAGCCTGGAACTGTGTAGAGTTTGTATGTTCTCCCGGTGTCTGTGTGGGTTTCCTCCCACAATCTGAAGACCTGCAGTTACTGGGGTTAGGTTAATTGGTCTCGTTAAATTGCCCACAGGTGTGAATGGTTGTCTGTGTCAGCCCTGCAACAGGCTGGTGACCTGTATGGGGTGTACCCTGCATCTTACTGCCTTGTCAGCTGGGATAGGCTCCAGCCCCCACCACCCCCACACAACCATGAAAAGGATAGGGGGAATTGATTGATCAAAAGACATTTTATTTTTTCATGAACTATAAAAGATAAGTTTGGTCAGTTAGAACATACAATTTAGTTCAATTGGATATGGAGTAGTGCTTACTTAATAGGCTGAGTTAAATGAACTGGTTCATTACTTAAAAAATTTAAGGCAACAAGTTACCTTGGTTTTTTTAAGTAGATTCAACTTATCCGGGTTTACAGTGTATTTTCTTAACGTTTTAATCATCTTAGGTCACCAGTCCTTCACGGGGCCCTCTCAGATCCACACTTACAGCCAATTTAGACTTATCGATTAACCTTACATGCATGACTTTGGACTGTGGGAGTCCCAGAGAAGCCACACAGACACAAGGAGAACACGCAAACTACACAAAGAAAGGGCCCAGTCAATTAGTATTACTGGATAGTGCATTTTTTTTAAATATGAAAACCAAGTTTATACATTATATTTATATATTTCACCATGTAAATTACAAACCCAATTCTGAAAAAGAAACATTATAAAATTTAAATAGAAACAGAATGATTTATCATCATTCTGTTTTATTCTGCATGTCTCATAGGTTTATGAAATGAGCTGTTTAAACTGAGAATATGTTCATTTTGAATGTGACAGCAGCAACGTGCCTCAAAAAGTTTGGGGCAGGGCCATGTTAACACTCTGTAGCATTCCTTCTTTCTTTTAACCCATAAACATCTGGGAACTGAGGAGACCAGTTGCTGGAATGTTCTCCTATTCTTTTCTAATTTAGGATTAGAGCTGCTTGGCAGTCCTGTGTCTTCTTTGTCATATTTTTCATTTCATGATGCACCAAATCTTTTCAGTTGGTGAAAGGTCTGGACTGCAGACAGGTCACTTCAGCAAAAGATGTCAGCGTATGTTGCTCTGTAAGTGATGAGATATTCAAAGTCTTTGCAATTTTATGTTGAGGAACATTATTCTGAAATTGTTCCACAGTTTATAGATGCATTGCTTTGCAGATTGGTGAAACTCTGCCTCTCTAAGATGCTTTTTATGCCAGTCATGTTCCTGACTTGTTGACAGTTGTTACCAGCTGTTTCTTTTTAGTGCCACTTGCTTTTCCAGCCTTTTTTTGCCCCGTCCCAACATATGAGATGTATTGCTGCCATCAAATTCAAAACGAGTTGAGATTGTTGAGTGTACATTTTCTCTGTGTTCTATTGTGAATAAAAATTATGAGATCTGCAGATCACTGCCTTCTGGTTTATTTACATTTTACATACCATCCCAACTTTTTCAGAATTGGGTTTGTATTTTTCTCACAGGGTTATGTCTCATTATTTGCTGCATGGTGAAATTATTTGTACGAGCCTCTGGACAGTGAAAACTTTCATAGGATAGGGAAGTGGTAGCCACCCCATTCGGTTAAAGTCATCCTTATTTATATTGCACTAGTTCACAATAACAGCAATGTCAAGGCACAATATGTTGTAAGCTACAGAGTCAGCAAGATTAGAGCATAAACCTGCTGCCGCCCACACCTCAGGGTGGCATATGTATGTGGTCGCCGGCTTTAACCACTAAGACAATCGGGCGCCCCAGCTAAAGTAACTGTTGTTCAAAAAGTCCAACATGAACACCCGTGATGGGAGAGCCAAGTACAGATGCAAATAATGACGTCGTCTACTACAGCAGGAGCGCAGTACTATGAATTACACTGACGCTTGAACTCTGAGAACTAAGTGCTCCACTGGGAAAATATGACACTCTGAAATCTTTAAGAAACGAGGGGGACTAATCATTCAGCACTCTGAATATGAGGAGAAGGATTTTTGCTGAGTGGGATGTGAAAATTCTCGATTACTAAGTACAGCATGACAGGACAGAATAATATACAGGGGTGTAGCTTTAATGGTGTATTATTATTATTTAAGCATTACAAAGGGCAGATGCACCTACGCTCACGTCCTGATCTCTACATGGTGTTTGTATTGTTTCACTTGTTGCTGTTATGCTGCGATAACAGACAGGAGGTCTGGTGGTGACTCACCCTCATGGAGACAGACAGGCTGCTGTTGATGTTGGCTTTCTGAAGCCAGCCCTGCTTTAAGATGCCCCCCCTCTGGGAGCACAGAGATGAGGAGTCCTGACAGACAGACACAAACACTGGTGATCAGTAAAGGCAGATTTCATTACTGTGGCTACTTCATGTTAATGCGCTCTGCATATTAAACATTCACTGGACTTGTAGGCAGTCTCGCAGACTTACTGACACTGTTTGCAGTACTTAGTGCCATGAAGCATTTTTTTCTGTGGTTGTGAGAAATGTTTGTTGATTAGAATTGACTTAACTTTGTTCAGTCAGTGAAAAAACATGAACATAAATCAACATATGGAAGAATTTCTTTGGGTTCCCATAAATTCAGCCTTTGTCTTGTCAGTATAACCCCTCCATCTCATCCAGTACATATCATGGGACTGTTCATCAGCACAACAGTCATGACAAGAGAGCTGTCTGTCAGTGAGCGTGCTCATACACACAAACACATACATGCTCAGGGGTAATGCATCGGGCTTCTTGAAGGAATTCAACATGCAGAGGTCTAATTAACTTAATGTAAGCCTGGAACCAGAGAAACATATCATAAGACAGAGCAAGAAGGGCAGAGGGGTGTGTGTGTGTGTGTGTGTGTGTGTGTGTGTGTGTGTGTGTGTGTGTGTGTGTGTGTGTGTGTGTGTGTGTGTGTGTGTGTGTGTGTGTGTGTGTGTGTAAATTGAGATGAAGTCTCTTATCCGCTGTGTCACACCTCTGAAGCGTTCTGCAGGTTCAATGACTGACAGCTACTGACCACCATGAACAAACATCTGTCTAATCTATACTTGTTAATGTCATCTACTGACTGCATTATGTACTTATCTATTACACCATAAAGAGCTACATAAAGGAGAAACATGTTTAGTGACAGAACCGTATAAATGTGCTACTATGCTTATCATCTTACATATGATGATGCAGAGATAAAACAGAAGAACGAGCTGTCTTGAGGAGGCACACAACCCTCTCCTTCCTGCTCTCCCTGTGCAACCAGCAGAACAGCATTTATTTGCTTTCAGTTAAATTTCCTCTGTCTAAGTTTATCTGCATCTGGCCTGAGGGTAGGGGGAGGAGGATCGATGAGAGCTATTTATAGGAATTATAAGGGTTCTGGTTTCACTGCCCTGCAGAAAGTGTAAGAGGGGTTGCACAAACAGCTAGAATGAAGGCTGCAAGACACAATGCTGTTTCCCCACATCCCTGGATGCTTGTGCTGGACAGAATGCTTTCTGAGTGAGATTTATAGAAGAGCACTAAAAGCTGTGCATGTACACACGGTACAATCTGTCCATAAAGGGCCAAGTGAGCCAATAACAGATCATTCATCCTCCCTTTAGGGATCAATGTCTGTGATCTAACCACGCTCAGGCCCCGCTCCTCACCTCGTCTTTGGCATCTTCATCGATTTCAAACACGTGAGCTGGCAGTTTGTCTGTCTTCAGGCCTTTGCTGTAAAAACACAAACCAGAGGGTCAATGGATAAAGCTGGCCTGAGGACAGCTTCATGTCTTTGGCTCTTGGTAACGCTCCAGCAAATCACAGCCTGGTTTATACTGTCTGTTTCATGCATGTCCTGCAAAAAAAAAAAAAGCTTCACTTTATATGTTTTGCCAATTCATGGTTGCAGTGATAAAAATCATTTCCTCAGTAAGCTTTATCGCCATGGAAATAAATACTTTACATCTGGGCTGCACCTGCTGCGTGGAGGAAAATCTGGCTGAACTCTGCATTATTTCAAATTGCACGCAGCATTACATCCATGTTGCACAAGCGTCAGAGCTGCATTAACACACGGATCCTGCAGAGTAAGTCCCTTGTACATGTTACACGCGTGGCACTAAATTTTTTCCTTATATCCAAACTACATTTTTAATTTATTTCAGTCACTTTGTTCTCATCTTCCTTACCTCGGCAACATGCGGAAGTCTCCAGAATAAGCCTCATATTTATAGTTGATTACATGCCAGTCGGTGTTGTACATCTTGATGCACTGCCCAACACAGAGAGCGAGATTAGCAGTGGATATGTTCCCATGTAACAAGCATGTCATACCGCCAGTGAGTCTTAACCAGTTCACAGAGGAGGATTTTGGGGTGATAATTCCAGCTTGATCATTTATTCATAAACTCAAAATTGGTCTGCAAAGCAGAAGAGGCGTTTAGCTGGAATATTTTATTCAGCGTGGAACTGCAAGCAAAGATTCTCCCATAAGTCAGCTGAATGGATCTTTGTTCAATAAATGCTGAGCAAGCCAGGGTCCGTTTTAACAACCCCTATGACAGTTGTTTCCATGCTACATCACAGTCATGAGGGCTGGCAGATGAACACAGATTTAAAGCCTGGCAGAGCAGCAATATATGACTGCATCATGCCAGAGTAGTCTGTTTTTCATTGCTAATACAGTATTTCATCAGTACAGCACGTGTTTACGACTGGACGGTGAGTACTGCATTTCTTTATGAGCTCCCAGTGAACACTTTAGGGTCAGCATCATGAAGCCTGGTGTGAAATCACCAAGAAACAGTCTGTTACGTTGATGTAATTTAAAATGCAATAATTTTTATTTATATATTTTTTAACTGACTGTACTGTGATATGATAATATAATACAAAATAACTGTAGTACCTCTTTGGCAAAGAGACTCCTAGCCTCCCGCTCGGCATTCTGGGGCACAGAGGGAACAACAGTCCTCCTCTGCCGGGAGATCTGAGATTCCTGCGTGCATGCAAACACAAAGTAAGCAACATGTGATTACACACATACATGATGTGTTCGATGGTTATAGTTTTTTATCTTCTCATAGCACAAAACACAGGAGACAAGAATGAGAGAAAACAGAAGACAGACATACAAAGAAAGAGATGAGTGTCAACAAATTCTCTCAGGAGGAAGGGAAAAAAAAGACAGACGCACCACTAAACAAAACCACATGTGTCTGAAGCAGCAGCAATAAATACCTGGCTCGACTGTACGCGAGCCCTGGACTCACCCATGAATAACTGAGCCTGGTGTTTTAGGGATGAACAGTGATTAACGATGGGGAAACTTCCTTTAGAAAGTGATATTTTACAGCTTTTTTGACTCAGACACATTAAAACGCAGCTGATTCGGCTGTTTACTGTGGAGATTTGAGCACAGGTGTTTTGAGCATAAAGCATTTGTAAAACATCTTTAAATCACAGGCAGTAGATGGATCTAAAGACAGAGCCGATACGCGCATGTGGATTCAGCTCACGCAGATGTACTGCTGTACGCGTCACCTCAATACGTAACAAGAAACTGACGCTCAGAAATGCAGAAGCATGACTAATGTTCATTTAGAAACGGTGTCTCTGTTACACAGATTTCATGTACTGTCATGTAAAACTAATTAGTAGTAAAACTAACTAGATAGAAAGGGAACAGGGGATAGGCTGAAAAATCCATGTGAGTCTCCAAACATGAACTTCACTTAGAAAAAGAGCCTAAAAACTGTAAAAACAAACAAACAAAAAAAGTAAACATTTTCTATAGTAATGCATCATTAACAAGCGTTAATATTTAGCTAGCAACAGGCCACCATTACCAAGACTCCTGCAGCAGTTAACCACATTTGGCCCCATGCTCATCTTCAGGGTGGATGAAAGACAAGAAACTGAATTCACAGTACACAGGTGATGACAAGTACTGATATTTTACAGTAATAGAGCATAATGACAACTGAGCAGCTGGCAATATTATAAATTTAAAGCTTATATTACATACAGCACAGTTTTAAAAAATTACTGCTGTGGATTACAGAAGAAATGCTACAAAATAACAGTTTAAAACTGTAACTCTAGCTGTCAGTACTTTGCTGCAATTTAGCTGATAGTAACAGTAGACCGTTACAAAAAACTGCTGAAACACTGTGTTACTCTGTGGGTCTCGGGTGAAAGGCTGTCACTAGGGGCCACTACAGAAAGGCTGGAGAGGACTCACCGAGACATCATCGACAGGGCACAGCAGCAAGTCTCTGTGGGGGTCACTGTGGATCTGGGCCTTTCTCTGAAACACCACAGCCTCATAGTCGAGTGGTTCGATGATCTTTGGCTGCTCCTGAGGGGGGGGGTGGAAAGGATACCACGTCATTTCATTCTGAGCTCGTGTTCCAATTATTTGTGTCTTTACTGTGGTTCTGGTGAGCCCTGTGCACTCCTGCTGCTAGAAAGCAGCTAACAAGTGTTCACCTTTAGAACTCTCCACCACCCACGCTACAGCCGAGTCACGAGAGATTAAAGAGGCGACCACAAAGTTCAGAGGGCTGCCACAGAGCAGGAAAACAGCTGCTGAGAGAACTGTGAGCTGATGGGGGGTGAAAAAAGGAAGCAAAAGATGAAGAAAAGGAAAAAACAGAAAAGAAACTCTCAGGTAAAGACTGAAAGGATAGCAAAGGTATCAGCTTGATAAAAATCTAAGCTTGACAGAGGCATAACGAAAATTAAACACCAGTCGAATCAAATGCCACAACAAACTATCATAACTTCCTGTTTTGAGTTTCATAGAAGAAGTGGATGATATGAAACGTGTCATCGTGTCTTAAAGAGACACACGGACTCAAGACTCACCGTAGCCTTCCACAACTAGGTCAAGATCCGGTGTCACGTGTAAATCTAACCCACTTGGAAAGATTCAAAATTAATTCCGAGAAGGTTCCATTTTAAGCTCGAGCTAAGCAGAGAGAAAAGTGATGAAAAGCTTAGCCTGACAAGCCTTTGGCTGAGTGGACAACCAGGCTGTTTGGAGGAAATCAGACTATATGGATTTGATCAGCGTCTGTGCCACATTAGTGAGCCACCACCTCAGAGTCTGATATACGCTTAGTGAGCAGACACAGTAGGGAATCTAAAGAGCTCAGGCTGCAAAGAGCTGACTGAGCTCTACAGCTGGGAGAGAATGACCGAGCGATTTTCCACCTTGTACTCTGTCATATTTCCATTCATGTGTCGTGCAGCTGAGATCAGAGCTTCATGCTTCTATTGCGCCACTGGTGGAGTGAGCAGAGTGAGAAAGGCAGAAAGGCTGTAGTTTGGCTGCTGCTTGTTGCCCCTTTACTTTAAACTAAGTCTGTCATTAGGAATGTTTACCTGTGCAGTTATTCTGGATGCAAGCTCTCACATAGGTTTAGGCCATTTGGAAATATGCAGCTTTATGGTAAAATATATTATTTATCCATTTTGTTGCATGAAAAGACCTTTGAAACATATTTTGCTCAATTTGAAAAAAAAATCAGTAGGATCACATATATTGTATACAGTCATTTAAGCTACATTATTTTTTATAGTGAAATATTTAAAGTTGAGTCAAAATGAAAGTTATCTTTTGTATCACTTCCTAAAATCTCTTCCTGATATGCTGCATAATTTTTGGCACATTACAACTTCTACTTACCTAAAATGATAAACAAAAGCACGCTGGATTTAAATTATGTTTGTTAGCACAGCTTGGGTTCAGCTAACTAGTGCTAAAAAGTTTGGGATCACTCTGTAAAGTCCTTGTTTGATTTTTTTTTTTGTTTTTTTAGAGAAGTTAAATGACAAAAATAAGAACCTTTTCCTGAAACTCAGGAGTATGATTGTTCTAAGAACTGAGCTAAAAAAAAAAAAAAAAAAAAATCCATGCAACTATATTTACTACTCCCTCCTCAGAACAGCAGAGAGTAGCTTTAACTAGAAGGAGGAAGAAGTGGAAGAGCCCAGAGCACGACTGAGAAAGAAGGCAACCATCTCTAGTTTGAGAAAAAGATGGCTCCCAGGTCCCCAAATGGCAACTTTATTAAATGGTGCACTAAACAGCCAGATTGTACTGTTTTATAAAGGGTGTAGTACACACAGCTGTTGGAATAGTGATTACTAATGAATCAATGGCCACCTCCAAAGGGGACAGCCTCCACTAGGGTTTAAATACCTGGGCCACTCCACCTTTTGGTTTCAGAACTGAAGAGGCAAAAAAAAAAAAGAAAGAAATTTAAGAAATGAACCCACAAAGGATGACGCCCCAGTCAAACAACTAGCTAAAAGTATAGCTTCTTTAATCAGCATAATCATTTCACCTCTTAAACGTTTAACATGATAAACCTGCATTAATCACTGGCATTTTTTTTTTGTTGATCAGTTTTATTCCATGTTAGATACAAACAAATGCTTATTTTTTCCAAAACCCCAAACTTTCAAGTACCAACGCATGTTTCAGGAGTTCAAATCACCTTCTTGTATATGCTGTTATCTGTGCATAAGCCACTTAAATGAAGAGAAAGTGCTCCCTTTCAAAGTTCTCTAACCAGTAATTTAGCCCGAGAAAGAAGTGTTGTGCATCTCCATGTTCCTTCAGATTTTTCCACCAGAGCCTGACTTTCTTGGCAGTCCACACAAACCCTGTGTCTCACATTTTTTTTCAACCACTAATTTAAATAAAAACTTCCTAACCCGAATGGTACGTGTGCAATGTGGATTTGAGCACTTTCCTAGTTCCCGGTGCTATGTAGTGTCCGTGCTATCATTTTACATACAGACCCAGCAGCAGCAGCAAAAAAAAAAAAAACCCCACCTACAAGTCTGGTAAACCCATTACACATGGCTGTGCACCGCCCCTGCACCCAACACAGCAGCTCAGCTTCCTGTCATGTGTAACAATCTTGAACCGCAGCACTGCAAGTTTGAGGTGACACTTTCAGCAGCACGCACTGCCTCCGCTGCAACAGTGATCACGTTACAGAGGTGGAGGGAGGGAGTAAGAGGAAGGAGCAAGTTCTGCTTTCACAGAAGAGGACAGAAGCTTTAGAATGGCAGGCAGTGAAGCCACAGTGCCACTGATTGAGTAACAGACACACAAAGAGATGCTAAAACAATAAAAGGACATAGCGCAACACTTGGGTGTAGTTTGAAAGCAGTCAAGACACTTTCCCATCTAAACTGTCGCCAGCTCTCATTAGCTCTCACACTTTCTTCTCTCAACTATCATTCTGGCTGAAGAACACTCCATCCACCGAGTGCAAAGCTCAGCTCCCAGCCCGCCTCCATGGGACTACGATTATTATGGTGATGCTGGCCGGGGTGCGTTTCCAGATGTCTGTGTCCCATTATCGTTCTGCAGATGTAAGGCACTCACGACTCCAACATGACCAAGTGGACTTTATTACTCTGGAGAGGGAAGCTTACACAATCTTGTTAGGCTGAACTTATACTTTTGCAAACCCCTCTGATCCTGACGTGGACCTCTCGAAAAATTTAACTACACTTCAAAGTCGACGCAGGCTGCAAGGATTGTGATTGGCTCGATGCGCTCCATCATATCCTGCTAAGCATTTTCCAGCCACCTTCCCACAGTCATTTAAACTGACAGATAATGGAGCAGCTAGATGAGCGATTAGTGGAAGAAATTAGAAAATATCCAAATTTGTGCGATCCACCTACAAAGACTCATATAGCGCTGTTCTACTCAGCACTCAAAGCTCTTTAGACAACACATTTGTTGGATAAAGTCTTTCTGTTACATGGCACTGAACAGGAGTGGCCCTCCAATCTCATTGTACATCCTGTATAATGACAATAAAGGCATTCTTTTCTATTTGCATTCACCCAAGCTACATCTAAGTGCTTTCTATCTAGTATTCACACACACGTCCAAGGGTTCAATATCTTACTCAAGGATACTTTGGCATACACACTGAAGCAGCCAGGATTTGAACCACCACCCTTTGGATTAGCAGATGACCTAATCCAAAGGTTTAGCCATAGCCACCCCAAGCGGGGTCAGCTGTGGGACAGTGGAGCTGCTTCATGCTGTATGCGACTCTAATGTCTGTGTGTACACCCCTCTGCAATTCATACTCAGCAATATATAAGAACTAGTCCATTTACCACTAAGTGCTCCAATCTGTGTGTAAATCAAATGTCCCTTTTTATGCCAGGGAAAAAATTATAATCTTCAATTTATAAAATATGTGAACTACAGTACTTCAAAATTTCTTCACTCTTCATCATACTACTTATAGTCAGGGCCAAATTAATTTGATGAAACAGATAAATGTTGTCCACCTATTTCGGAAAATGTTACCTTATTTGCAGAGAAGCCGATATGAGTCAACAGTGCCAATTTTGCCAATGTTTGGCCAATATATTGATGCCTCCCTGGTGGGATTAGTCCAAAATCGAAAGATATTTAATTTTCGCATTTGAAAAGCTAGATTCCCTTATTTCCCAAGGGGTCACCACAACAGATGGATCCATATATTTGATTTGTTTTACACCAGATGCAACACTCTCATTTATCCTGGCTTGGGACAAATGTGTGGTGTACACTAGCTTGGGAGCCCCTCAGTCTGGGTTTATGTCTTTTGCAACCACAAACACACCACAAACACCAGCCACTCCCCACGGTTGTTTTCTAATATTATAAATCACTGAAAAAGTTGCCTACTACTTTTCTGGTGATCACTATTAACCAGTAAAATTAATGGCCTTTAATTGTATATCAGCTTGAAGTTAGCAGATAATGATCCATTTGTGCAACATCAATACTTGACACTAGTGGTAAGTAACTATTATGTGTACTTGTTCTCAGATAACCCAAGAACAAGCAGCAGGTCAGATTACAAAACACCAGAGACACTATGAGGTGTCACATACATTTTAAATTTAGGAATCAAGTACTCATCACTGTCCAATTGCTTCAAAGCAATTTAATTTAATGGAAAACAAAATACACACACACACACACACACAGTTAAGGACTTTATAGCAGGATTTTCTAGGA
Organism: Archocentrus centrarchus; assembly: GCF_007364275.1. Lineage (NCBI taxonomy): Eukaryota > Metazoa > Chordata > Actinopteri > Cichliformes > Cichlidae > Archocentrus > Archocentrus centrarchus. The sequence goes on from NW_022060145.1 coordinate 2,523,430, forward strand.
ATGGCAGGAAGTCCAATAATCACTGACACATCTCTGATGGGAATTTCCATGAAACACAGTTGGCCGAAGGCCAAAAAAGGACACACATGTTCTCCACTGTGCAGTTTCCTTTTAGTTTTCCATGTTTACAGTCATATACAGTACTGTGCAAAACTCTTGAGCCACCCGTTCATTTCTTTATATTTTGCTTCCAAGGACTCAGGCTTTCTTGTATTTTTTTTAAACTGGTCTTCTGGTCTTTTAAACTGGTCTTCGTCATTTTCAGTCCAGTCCTTGTACCTGACCATTTTCATACAAAAGGCACCTAACTCAAGGGATGTCTGGATGTAACAGACCACTTAGCAAACAACCAATTTTAAATTGTATCTTTGGTAACTTTGTTACTGCAGTGTGTCCTTAATAAATTGGAGGAAAGTGGACAAGTGTAGGTCAAAAGAAGAAGTGGCAAGCCTAAATAGTAAATGGACTGGTGCTTATATAGCGCTGCTCTACTCAAGCACTCAAAGCACTTTATACAGCATGTCTCATTCACCCATTCACACCCAGTCATACACACACTTTTTTTATACACCTATGTGCTTTCTATCTAACATTCACACTCCAATGAACACATCAGAGAGCAAATCGGGTTTAGTATCTTGCCTAAGGCATGCAGACTGGAGCAGCCAGGCATCAAACCACCAACCTTCCGTCTAGTAGACGACCTGCTCTACCTTCTGAGTTCCAACCACCACTATCTACAGCAGATGAACAGTATCTGAAAGTCATGTCCTTAAGGAAGAGGAAAGAATGCAGCAAAGACCTGACACAGCCCCTGAGAGATGCATCTGGCCCTTCAGTTGATCCATCTACTGTTCAATGACGCCTCATTAAAAATGGTCTTAGTAGAAGGGTGGCTGTCAAGAAGCCATTCTTAAGGAAGTGAAACAGGCAGAAAAGGCTGAGGTATGCCAAATAACACAAGAACTGGACTAAAAATCAGTAGTAACAGGTTTGTGATGGAGTGATGAGTCCAAATGGGAAATTTGTGGTTCAAAATATTGTCAGTATTTACAGTTCGGAGAAATGTACAACAGTGAGCTTCTACAGCCATCTGTGAAACACGGTGGAGGCTTTGTGATGGCTTTATTTGAGCCAGTGGTGTTTGGGATATCATGTCAAAATTGATGGAATTATAAACACAGAAAAGAACTGTCAGATTTTGATCCACCACGCAATATCATCACGCAATCTAACACTATGAGTCATGGATGAGTCTCCACAGAGTCTGGACGTCAACATTACTGAAGAAGTGTGGGATCATCTTGACAGAACGGAACAAAAGGCATGTCCTTTTCATGTCCTTCAAGAAGCCTGGAGAACTATTCCTGAAGACTACTTAAAGAAATTATAAGTACGCTGCCTAGAAGAGTTCAGGCTTTGTTGAAGAATAAAGGTGGCCACACCAAATATAGACTTTCAAGCTCATTAGAATTTTACAAACTATGTACAAATTATATACTGTATTTCCATTTATGTTGGCACATGTTTCAATAAATGAGGGCTGGGTCAAGATTTCAGCACAGTACTGTATATATTGTTAGAAATAGTCACACCAGTGCATGTGCAAGTAAAGCCCAAACATTCAGGCTGGGATTTTTTTTTCTACTCTTGGATCTGTATGGTGTCAGTAAGAGTAGATATTCTTAATTTGGTCATCTTGGGCACAGTTTTGGCTGTGGGCACAGCAGCTCCACCCACCTGATCTTCAAACCTTCTGTTTGCAAGGGGCAGCCAATGAGAAGAAAGCTGGCTTAAAGGGCCTTAAGGGGAGAGGAGATAAAATGACTTATTTGAGAGAGTGGGTAAACTAAGGGGCTGTCCCAAAGCCCAGCATAAATAAGGATTATTTGTAAGTATGAATCATACAAAGCTACTTTAGTCACATCTAAGAATAAAAATATAGAGGCTGTAATGGTATCACAGTTCCACTTTAAGTTTTATTTGACATTCTGCTTATAAACTGGTAATATGTATGTATTTTCCTTATTAGGAAAAGAAGCAGTCTTCTTCCAATGGAACCAACTTTACTGATACTAAGAAACTAAGAATGAACGCACAGACACAGTCACAGAGGATGCATTGGTCACAGCATGCCCGAGGGAATCCCCATGTGAAATTAGCACAGGCCATGCACCCTCCACAAAACAGCACTTGTTCTCAACTGCAGCCAAACCTTAAAACAGTACACATATCGCACACGGTCACACAACCCTCTCACCTGAGTGCAAACAATCAGAGTCTTATCACAAGGTTTTTTTTTTTACACTGGGAAACGCTTTACGTCACACAGCTCAAGATGATCATCATAAGACTGATCTCAAGGGAACAAGAGTTTATCTCTTATACAAACTCATCCAGCACTAAAAAGCCAAAGATGTAAGAGCGTCTGAAGCTGCAGTTTGCCACTGTCACACAAACACAACGTGGATGAGTAAGCAGATGGATTTAGTTATAAGAAAAAGAAAACAAGACATCTTTAGTCGGGCGTTAATGCTCGCCGGCATCACTGTGGGTAAACTTTAAGAGAAATGTCACGCCTTTGATTGAATGACATGAAAAATCATTCCACAGACACACAAATGCTGCATCAGCAGGATACTAAACGCTGTTCATCTCGAGCCACTGCGTCTAATCCCTTCTCATTATTGCAGTCTGTTCCAAGCCACTGACAGCCACCGGCACTGGTATTTATTCAAAGCAGGAAGCATTTAAAAAATATTTTTGCTTTGCACAACCATCGTGACAAATATTATAAAGGCAATGCAGGGACTGACTTCTTTTTGCACAATGTGAGCAAATTTCCAGCAGAAATAAAGAGGCGCGCGCGCACACAGACGCACACACTGCTCCAAGGCAAGGACAGGGAAGCCATGCTGCTGCAGCTGTCCAACTGGCACAGCTCTTCATCCGCCAGCACACAAAAGGAACCGCGCAGGGCTGAAAAAGCATGTGGACAGTGTGATTTGATTTTCTGAAATGCAGGCAGTGTAAAAAAAAAACCAAGCCAACATGTGGGATGAATTCACAGTATATAATTGCCCCCACAGTGACCTGTCTTAAACCTTTACACAGGTCGTAGCAGTGCCAATAACACACACATACCGCAGCTTTACAGCAGATGTATCGGTGAAGCTGGTGGGACAAGAACAGAGCCTGAAAACTCGGAAAATAGGAATAAAAGAGTCCAGGAAGAGCAGCAGCTACCTAGAAAAAGAGGAATATATCGGCTTATCCTCCCCAAGGAGGACGGGGGGCGTGGGGGGTGGCTGTGAGTTACATTATCCCTGGTAGCTAAAATGCCCGCCGCCGGGTCACCGACAGCTTTAAAGCTTAGCTCACCACAAGGTCCACGGTGGTCTTCACAGCCTCCGACACGCTCTGTCTGACTTCCGCGGCCGTCCCGGGTTTGCTCAACCTCTTTGTGAATTTTCGCACCTCAGACATCTCTCCCCTTTAGTTAAAAATCCTCTTCCTCTTCTTCTTCGGACCCCGGTGTGGATATGAGCATGCCGCGGTACCGGACGGAGCGGCAGCAGCGCTGTTTTCTAACACCCAGATGTGAGTTGGTGTTGGAGGTGAACCAGCCAGCGGTTCACGTCGCGAGGCGGGGCTGCTGCTGCTGCTGCTGCTGCTTCTGCCACCGCCGCTGCTGATGATGTTGGAAGGAGACCAAAGAGGGGCTGACAGCGTGAGATGCTTCACTCTTACCGACTTCCGTTTCTCCCCTTGGCGGAGAGCATACTCAAAGATCGTCACTGTGAGAAGATCAAAGCAGGCGTCGACATACAGGGACGGTAAACAGATTTGGAGTTTGTTTGGCTTTTTGGGCACCACTTGATACGTATTCCTTTAAAAAAAACAAACAAAGAAAACACAGTAACAACAGTAAGAGACGGAAAGAAGGAGAGCAGAGGTAAAAAAAAAAATAAAAAAAGTTTTAATATAGCTCCATAGTCAAACAATTTCACCGGGTCCCTATTTGTCTTTTAAAATTGAATACGTCCATACAGTTCTTGCTCAAACAATTTAGTTTATGTTTCTAGTTCATCGAAATAATGTTTTGGGAAAACTCAGTTCTTTAAACCTGTGCAGTTATTTTTTGTTGTTTGTTTGTTTGTTTTTTCACTGTGGACAATTAAGGGCTGGTGCAAAGATGTCACGGGCCCAAACTGGCCATTCATTAACATCTTAATTCTATTTTCTTAAGACCCCAGAGTGCACAGCTAATAAGAGTTCAAAAAAATATTTTTAATTCATTGTTATATCTTGTGGCTACAAACTGATTTATGCAGTATCCATTTTCTTCATGAATGAAATATTAGCTCTGCAAATATTTGCTAATATATATTTGCTAACTTTCATTCGTAGATGATGTCTGTGCAACTCTCGTCAGTCCAACAATTTCTCTTCGGGGAGTCTCTTATAGAGGAACTCGCTGTCGCAGCCGTGTTGTAAATAGTGTGCAGCAGGCCAAAGCAAAGAAAAGAAAGTGGTGCTGAAAAAAGGAAGGAGAGAAGAGAGCAGGAGGAGTGCACCGCAAGATGCTGGATGTGAGCAGCGTTGTGAATGACTTTGCTGACAAGGCCCAAAAGATGGAGTTCTGGTGGGGGAGAAGTTTGAGGTTTTATAGAGGACTGAAACATTGTTTTTTTTTAATGCGCTGAAAACATGCAATCATACTGTAATATGTGTGTTTAATGTATCTAAAAGCTGGTTCATAGGAAACGATAGGAATACCATAAATGAGTGTGTTTGTGGTCAATGGGCTTATTGACATCGCAGCTGTCTTTGTGTTACTTGAACAGGGCTGAATCAGCTTTGGGCTCATGGTAGTGTAGTTGAAGTAGATGGTCTGAGTTTATAGTATAAGCTCAGATCATTGGTTTTTGTCCATGGTGCTGATTAACAGCTGGAATGATGTCACTGATATTGATTATTACTATTATTACACACACACACACACACACACACACACACACACACACACACACACACACACACACACACACACACACAACATGCCATCACAGAGTTGTTCGTCTTGTGGTTTGATGTCTGTATGAGTGACAGCATCCATCCAGAACCACTTAACAAGGGTGCAGTACTCAAACGCATGAACGTGCCCTCTGTTTAACAATGACTGCAACACAATTTTGATGATGTGGCCGATTGTCTGCAGTGTGCGGGATGTGATATGGGCTACGTTTATAATATTTAATAGCAGCAGTTTTTTTTTATCTGGCACACTGATATTTTTGTGGTATTTTCCCGCAGTACTGTTTTTTTTTCCTACTGTTGCGTCTGTATGTTGTCATTAAGTGCAGATATCCTTCATATGGTCACCACTGACCGACAGCTCTGGCTGTGAGCAAAGACCCTCCACCCACCTGGCGATCAAAACTTTTGTTTAAGAGGGGCAGCCAATAAGAAGTTTGGTTTAAAGGGAGGAGGAAAGGAGCTAAAAAGGGTTTGTGCCAAGGTCAGGAATAAGATACACACGTATTATTTTGGACTGTGCAGGGCTACTTTATAAGAGTTCAAGAATGCTGTAAGTAAATAGAGCAGGTCCTCTTCATAAATGTGGTAGACAGCCCAGGAGTCCTGCGATAGCTGAAGTGTTGGTACACAAGAATTTGGCTTATTAAATCACTTTAATTAGAAGACACTGCCTCAAGATGTAAAGCAGACTGTTTATAAGTTACTAAATCCCAAACGCGGAGTGATAGCTGTCTATCAAAGGTAACAGTATACTGCCATCTTGTGGACCACGTTATAAACTGCAGCAAACAAAACGCTGCCTGCAGCCTGCAGCAGTAAATAGTTTGTATTTTGCTTGTTTGTAGTTGTAGTTTAATAGTGGGGTTGGGCATACTTGTTTCGGTTGAGCTTTTATTAGTTTCACTGTTAAATGTAGACTCCCTTTTCTTTTCATTAGAATAAACTTGTCAGGGGCACAAATTAAGAGGTTCAACACTCTTTGTGAAACCAGCGGACTCACACTCATGTCAACACTGCAGCATTTCTTAAAAAAAACATGCATGCACCTCAGTCTTGTGCTGACAATGTTTTTATTTCACACTGATAAATTGTTTTTCAAAAATACCAAATGCAGAGGACAGAATAAGAAGATTTAAACTGCCACAGGAAACAACAGATAAGATGACTGCTTCCATTAATTCTCTTTAAGGATTATTTATGTTTTTATAAGAGAAAAACATACTAGTAGCATCACCAACACGAATCCATAAACCAGATTAGTCAGGATAAGTGTTAACATTGTTAGGTTTGGACCCTGTGTGAACTTGTCAGGACCTGCACTGAGAGTAGCAGTCAGCTCAAAGAAGCATATTATATGAACACAGGCTGCTATTAAGGTTAAGCACACTAGACATTACTCATATTTTAAATTTATTTGATCCAAAGGTTTATATTACATTACATAAAGTGAGGTAACCTGTTAAATGAGGGCTTTTATTTCCAGTTGGACCAAATCAGTGAACAGATGCTTCACCGGTGCCTCCGTCATCTACAACATTTTAAGGCAGACGTACTTTTCAGTGTCCACATAAATGTATGGATTCTCACATGTAACAATAATGTAAAATCTAGAAAGCAATCAAAAAAATGTCAAGGTCACATGCTGGATTTTTATCATTTCACTGTAAAACTGCATCTTCTTCAAATTAATACAAAAGAAACCTTCAAGTGAACACATTAACCTTTTGATTGCTCAAACAACTGGATTTAGATGAGGATCCAGGAAGTTTTGGAAGCATTCTTTGCCATTGCAGGGTAGGACAAAACTTGTGATTTTACATATTCATCGTGGTGTTCTCAGGAAAATCTGAAGTAATCCAGATGCAGAATTCCATGGATTCAGTTCATGGATGGTGTTGAAGGAATTTTCAGCTTTGGTAAGTATGAAGCCTCAAACTTTTCCCATACTGAACTTTAAAATCACAGATAGCTTGTGTAGTCCAAGGATAGAAATGTGGAGTTGCCCTAAAAAGCTGAACCATTTCAGTAAAACTTTCAGGAGCCCTGATGGGAGCCCTCAGTTATCTCTATTACTGCACATACTACAAAGCTACTGCAGGCCAAATACCCACAGTTTGTGTCAAACAATCAAAAGCCAGCATGTCATTCTATGGAATTCCACAACATGATGAGGGAAACGCTGGCTTGTCTCAGCATCAGATACGGCTTTTACTTAATCACTGTACTGAGTGAATTCCTTCAGCGCCCAGTTTTTCATCTCTATCTCCTGCCGTAATCTGCAGTACTCCTCAGCCAGCTCCTCAAACTCTTTGCCCAAGATCTCAAAGGAGGCCAGCTTCAGCTCCACAGACTGCTTCTCCGCTTTACACGCCTTCAGCTCAGACTCCAGCTTCTCCCTGAAAATGAGACATAATGAAGTAGGCTTGTTAGGCCTGGACAAAGGGATCAGCCAGAGTGTAGCTTCAACAGAAGAACAGCAAAAAATTGAGTCTTGCCTTATTTTTTTATGAGCAGATATTGAGTCAGGTGTGTATGTATCCAGCTGAATTTCCACCATTTCTGCCCTTTAAAAGAAAAAGAAGAAGGAAAAAAAAAAACTCCTGAAAAACAGGAATGTGTTTACAGTTTATGCACCTTATTTTTGACCATGAGCCACTACTGGAAGAATATACTATCAGCACTGACTTCAAACATTCCTACTATGAAATGCAACACACCTATCTGATTTAAGAGTGGTCTAAAGTGAAGCAATGGCCTTTTTTTTTTTTATTATTAACCGAGTCTGATGTCTTGAAGCACTGAAAACTGCTTACTTTATCTTCTGTAAGACTAATTCACATTTGCCTTCAAAGTAATCCAATTTCTTTCTGTCCAAATCTGTCTGGATCTTCAGCCTGTGGTCCAAGATGAAAGACTGGAGAAGCTGAATGCACTTTGTCAGCTCCTGCTCACGAAAAAAGCAAACAGTGACTAAGCAAGCAGCACACATTTGCACTTTTTTAATGCAGCACAACGCAGTGAGTACATTTCCCCAAAACATATCCTTATTTTTCCATGAGTGATTGTTGATTCTTGTATGCGTAAAACGTCAGACTCGACTTAAACTTTGCTTTCTTAACTCTGCAGTAAAATTTAACGTGAGAAATAAAATGTAACAAAAACATAGAACATAGAACTGGTTGGAATAAATTGGCCTGCTGTAATTTTGTGAGTCTGGATCGATATCAACTCAGTGCATCCCCACTAAAAACATTCCAAGCAGTACTTACAGTGAGGTAGAGCTCAGTCTGTCTCTGCAGAAGAACCGTGTTTCCCCTGCAGGTCTCCTTCAGACTTTCTGCTCTTTTCTTCTCCTTGTCCAGCTGTGCTGACAGATGAGACAACTTGCTCACCTTCAGACCCTCACTCTCATTCTCTAGAAGAACACAAAACAACACCTTGACCATCGTCTCAGTGTAAACAAAATAGAAGTGGCATGAAGTGATATACTGAAAGTGCTTTTAGCTATGCTACTGTACCCCATTCAGGCTGATAGTAAGAGAGAAGGCTCAAACTCTTTTCTTTGAGATGTTTCTCCAGCTGTCTTGGTAGACTCTGTTTCATTCTTTGCATATTCTGGTAAAGAAGATTTAGCGTGGGCATGAGGGAAACAGGTGTGGTTCAAATTCATAATCAAAATAAAAGCTGCCCTATATGAGAAATTACAAATAAATTTCCCAAATATGTCTGGCGTGCATCTTTTATCCATTTAAGCTACACAGATACAACACATCAAACAGACTTTAACACGCATGGATTCTCTGAGTCACCTTCTCTGAAGGCATGAGCTCCATCACGAGTTGGGGGGTCAGGCCCAGGACTGAGGGCTGGTCCTGGTTTGTTGTGTTACTGGGATCCAGCTGTCTGACACACTGAGCCACCAGCAGACACTTCTCCATCGTCTCGTAGAACTACACCGAAACAAACAGATGTGATTTTCTTGATATATGTGCTTTTTTTAAAAGATCGTCATCTTTAAGGGTCTCACAATCGATTAAAAATGGCACTTAACCATACAATCATTCAATAAAGTAGCTGTATAGTGAAGTGAAAATTTGCTAAAGAAAGTCAAAAGAATGCCGGTTAGAGCTGTGTCACTGACCAAAATACAAATGCTGTCCATATAGCTGTGCACTTTTTTACTATGCAAATAAGTGAAATGTACCATGTTCTGGTCAGGGGGTATAGTGGCATGGTGCTTCCTGACACGGTGGTTCTGGATCATCTCCTGCAGCCCTCTGTAGAGGCTCTCGGAGCGCAGCCATTGTCGTTTCTGACTCTGCAACTTCTGTTCAGCCTGGCAAAAACCAGTCACACATGTAAGCATTCATACAGTACCTTACAAAGTGGGTCAGATCCCGGCCCTGTTCCAGAAAGCAGGTTTAACAAACTCAGAGTCTAACCCTAAACTATGAGCCAGGAAACCCAATTCCAGAACAGCTGACTGTGGCATTCAACGACTTGTTCAATGCACATACCGTAAGTATTTCAAAATTAAATCCTGTCACAAAGAGATTCAAGTTATCTGCAGCCTGTATTCATAAAACTCACTGTAAAATATATTAAGTCCAGTTTTTTTTAGTCTATGTAGTGCTTTCAGCTTCCTCACGAGATGTTAAGTGCTTAAAGTTTGGCTAAGGAATCTTTAAACAGGTTTTTTTATGTTTTATGTTTATGTTTGTCTGGGATATCCACACAGCTCTTTCAGGCTTAGCAGGAAGGACAGAGAAACTATGTTGAAGAAAACTTGCCAGCGTAGCAGGTTAGTCTATTACTCTGGTAACTGACCCAGAATTCAAGCTAGCATTCTAAATAAATAAATAAACAGTTTATTTCATCTCAGGTTTAACAAACTCAGAGTTTTCACTAAGCCTGATTTGTGGCACAGGCTCCCTGTTCAGAGAGAGGGTTGATCCATGCTGTTGCAATTCTCAGTGGTCGCCAGTAGAGGTCGGTAAGTCAGACTATTTACTGAATAATAATAACGAGCCTAAAATCTTAAACACATACAGAGAGGTGACAAATTGAATGAAGAGTTCCAGAACCAACTTTAATTGTTTTAAACTCTACACTGAAGAGTTTCTGGGTTGATTTAAAAAAAAAAAAAGGCGCACAATACCTTGTCCAACTCTGTTTTCAGCGGGGTGGTGAGTCCAGTTTGATCCACATGTTGTGCCAGAGTGGCCAGGAGTTTACAGAACTGCGGGTTCTGGATCAGCTCTTCCTCTGTCATGTGACACAGTGGGAAGGAGGCGAGGACTGTGAAGAAAGAGTGGCACCAGCGGCGTCAGCCAATTTAACAAGAAACGCAAACCTTAATTGTGACTAAAGTTAGTCTACTTTCGTATTTAACAATAAAGCTTGTATTTATTAATTCTTTACATTAATAGAAAATACGCCTGCACTACGTTAATTCCTCATATCTGCTTTCTTTATTATTACAGCACGGTGTTGGGAGCATATATGCGCTCCGTTTGTTCTCTTACCCTGCTGATGCAAACTGTCGCCTTTCCCAAGTGATGATATGTTTGTTGTCTCGGCACTACCGGACATTTTCCGCTGAATTAAGGTCTTCGGTACCCGAAGAGACCGCCCGTTTGTGAATTTTTCAGTAATCTTTTTCAAACATGAATACGAGCTGAAAATTAAACGTGTACTTCCTGAATCAAGTTGCGCGCGTCTGCGGGAAGCCTTCCTATTGGCTGGCTGGACCACATGGTCATATAAGCCTTCCCTGCGAGACAGTAGTGTTCTTCACGTGAACGTGAGGCTCAAAAGCAGAAATTATCGAGATTTTGAAGAAAAAAATTGGTGTTGATTAAAAGTGTGACGTTAAGCGATTTAAGAGTTGTGGGTCAAAGATAAAACTGAGCTTACGAAATAAGTTCAAAAATTCCACCGTTTATGATTGTTAAACCTTAGTAATTATAGTAACAATAACTGGAAAATAGACACCATATTGTGCTGCATTAATTAGTCTTAATTTCAAACAATGTAACCGGATAAAGTTGCTTCTCATTTTTATTTTTTATTTTTCTTGTCTTCTTTGTTGTATGGTATTCTTTGAATTTTTAGTTTTCCTCTTGTACTTCTAAATGTTTCACCTTTGTAGTTATATCCTTGTTAAATTATTTTTTAAACCAATTTTTACTGTTCCCTTTTTGCTTGCTCCTCACCTGGTTTGCTTGCCTCACTGCCTGCCTAACAGGTTCTGATGTTTCAACTTTACTCTTGTCTCCTTTGTCTGGCCTTTGGGACTTCTTCCCCTGTGATCTTACAGTTAGTAATTATTCACCTAACAGAGCGAAACCCACATCACACAAACAAGTGTCTCATGCTGTTTTGAAGGGACTGGAAGTATGTGAGTGCCCATACATGCTCGGCAACTTCCATAATCACATAACAGGGGGTAAGGTATGCACTGCTGTTTTACTGGGCATGTCTTAAAAAAACAAAACAATAAAATTCATAAATAATCAAAATGTGATTTGACTCTTATGGATGTAGTAGTGGAGTAAAAGAGATAAATGATTTAAAGAATGTGTATAGGGTCAAATTCAAACTATATACAGCATGTTATGTGGAGAGCTTTCACAACAGAAGTCGTTTACTGGATAGAGAAGGTGCGCTTTTGTTTTCATGCTGGCTGTCACTCTCCTCATCTCAAGCTGAAATTAGACCCAATAATGCAGTTATTGTAGAGATTATTTAATGTTTTGCCATTCGATGGGCTTTTGGGTCAATTAAAATTAATTATATAAATATGACAAATCCTAAATTTTCTTCTAGGGGCTTCACATTCTGCACACCACCATCTGTGTTCAGAATCGTCATTTAGATAAGAAAAAAAAAAAGTGCTGTTTATTCAAAGGAATGAAAAACCCAGAATATTTAGTATTATTATATTAGGTTATTTATTTATTTATTGTTTGTGATTTGCACAGTTTAAAATGCTCTGTCAAAACTTTACAGGCTACAGTTCCTTGGTTCCTGTATTTATCACTTTCTCGTCCATTCATACTAAATCTGTAAGGTTGCATAATCCTCGTATTCTTATAGTGTGTGGCTTTTCTCTGACCTCTGACCTCCTACAGGATCTCATATCTGCTTCTCACAACAGTTTCTTCGCAATAGTCTGTGTCATTGCCTGGTTTTCTTGTTGCGGAATTTCTTACCTAGGTTTTTCCACATTATCTCAGTAGTACTTTTCCCACAGCTTTAATGTTGTGGGTCTACATAAGGTGGTAAGGTTTGCCTAAAAAGCAGAAAAGAAACTCTTAAAGCGGTGTGTTTTTCTCTGTGCTAGTCTGAATATGGCTGTTTCTACTGTGTAATGTAACTTTTGAATGGTCCACACATAGTAACTTCACTTTAGCGCTGTTTACACAATAACTAGTGGTCCTCACTCATCAATGAGTGGGCAAATTTAGATACGGGAGCCAGTCAATTCAAGTAAAATTATAATTGACAAGTAGTAAAGCCAATGGACCGTGTTAGGATGCGACTCCAGGGATGTGATTGGTCACGCTTATGGACCAGCCCTTATTCGTTTAACCAACTAATGAAAGCTAAAGTTAATGGACAACTTCTTTAGCCAGTTATAACGTTGGATTTCCTGGTAGGCGGGTCTTGGTGTGGAGGGGTGGGGTGTTCGGGTCATTCAGTCCCTCTCTAATTCACTCTATCGGCGTGTGTGTGTGTGTGTTGAGGGGACGGGTAGTTGGAGTAAGGAGTCGCCGGGCGCTAGTGCATCACGAATGCTTTTTTGGGGGAAAGAAACGCGGCTGGAAAATTGCGCCACGGACCGAAGAAACGACCCCCGGTGACGACTTCTGTGATTTTCTTATTCAAAGCAACGACTGCGCCACACGCACAATCAAACAAACGCAGCCGGGCTATCAAATGTTAGCCTACTAGCATCCCTGAAATCTGAGGGGATCAAGGTGTTGATAGCTAGCCTCCCAGCTAATTACCCATCAGCTAGCATCCTCTGCCGTAGCATCATTAGCTTGTTTCTCCTCGCGCACGTCGAGATCTCGCCATCGCTCGTGGCGGTCCCTTTTAGGTCGCGGCCACCAAATCCAACAGTCGGACAAAAACGGATAGCGGTTCATCCTAACTGGTGCTTGGAGACGGCGTCTGCGTTGCATTAGTTGACACCATCACACCCAACCTCCCCAACCCCATCACCTCTACCCCTCTTCCTCCACCCGAAACACTGGAAATCCACAAGCGGCCGGATAGCGGCGAAGGGCCGGCGAAGCTGGGGGTGGTAACGCTACCGGACTCGCAGGGAGTCACGACGGCTACAGACAAGCACAGTCGTGGGGATCTACCGACGAGTATGGACGGGCTGGCCGTGGAAGTTCGCGGCTCAAACGGGGCCTTCTACAAGGTAACCAGGTTATAGTCGTAGTTTCTGGCTGTCCCAGTTAAAGTTTTGTTTCCTTCTAAAAATGTTGGATTTCGTTTTTCTAAGCCCAGCTCTCGCTAAGCGGTACTTCGCTAACGTTAGCGTGGGTCCAGTCCTGACGAACAGGGATGGCTTTACCTTCAATTAGGGTTGGCCATTGTGGGGTAGGCAGCTAGCTGTGGCTAGCAGTTAAGCTAGGCACACTAGACATCACTATGTGTGGCCTGTGTTTGTTCATTTTTTCTAACATGTCAGCGTGAACACACGTCGGAAACACTTTTGAAGCGACACACGGCAATTCCACTAATGAAAGCCGGGATCTAAACGTTTAAAAGAGCTGCGAGGTGCTGATCAGACAGCTGTTGTGCAGCTCCTGCGTGCAAGTGTGATGTGATGCTACATCAAAGCTCCCATTCTTCATAATTGCTTTGTAGCCCAACCCAGGTTTTAGCTACAGCGCTGTACGGCATGTCTCATGTTTACTGCCACGAGTGACGCTTTTGGTTTCAATTCTGATTGATTTTGACTAGAAAGAACAGTTTCATATGCAGACACATGACTTCAGGTCTTTGTTGTTGCTGTGTCACAGCTTGTTTACGACGTAACATTAAGATGGCAGCCAAATTATATGATGAAGTTTATTTTATTAAAATGCTTTCAGTGGCCAGTCTTACAGTTTTGGGTCATAATGATCATTGCAGTTTTGTGAGACAGAGATTTTAAGTTTTAAGCACAAATTAAGTGGCAGCTCCAAACTGTGACGACACCAAAATGGCTGAGGATAACCAAATAACCTTATTCACCTTCTCCTCTCTGCCTGGTGTTAATGATCATCTCTGATTCAGCTTTTTATTTTAAACACATTTATTTGCCTGTGTGTTCAGTCATTTTTGCCCTCAACCTTCCAGCTGGCCAGCAGAGCACATGGTGGGTTAGTGATGACCCTATATTTACCCTCCTCATGCTGCCTCACCTGTTGTTCTGTTTTACGGGGTGACAGTTTGTCTCTGGCGTCAAACACTTTCCACTAAACTCTGCTGTGGCCATTATTTTACAGCTCTGTGGATGTCATGGACACATAGCTGCATATATTTTTGCCCTCGATGGAAGAAAGTGGGGCAAAAGCTTTGCTACTTTCCTTCTTCTGTCTTGTGACTGACTCATAGTATAAAAGGATTTTATTTAAATTCCACCCTATTCACCCTCAGACATTTTCTATTCAGCTATAAAGCAGTATCATGTTTATTAA